>NC_057424.1:24838600-25100675 GCF_019457755.1 Venturia canescens | reverse complement strand
TCCAAACAAACCCAAACAAACCCAAACAAACCCAACAAACCCAAACAAAACCCCACAAACCCACACAACCCCACACAAACCCAACCCAAACCCAACCAACCCCACACAACCCCCAACCAACCCAACCCAAACAAACCCAAACAAACCCCCCCAAACCCCAACCAAACAACCCCCCAAACAACCCCAACAACCCAAACACCCCCAAACCCCCACCCAAACCACCCCCAAACCAAACCCAACCCCCCCCCACCCCACCCCAACCCACCCCCCCCCCCCCAACCCCCACCCCCCCCCCCCACCCAACCCAACCACACCCCCCACACCCAACCCCCAAACCAAACCCCAACAACCCCCCACCCCCCACCCAACCAAACCCCAAACAAACCCCAAACAACCCAAACAAACCCAAACACACCCAAACAAACCCAAACAAACCCCAAACAAACCCCCAAACCCAACACCCCAACACAAACCCAAACAAACCCAAACAAACCCAAACAAACCCAAACAAACCCAAACAAACCCAAACAAACCCAAACAAACCCAAACAAACCCAAACAAACCCAAACAAACCCAAACAAACCCAAACAAACCCAAACAAACCCAAACAAACCCAAACAAACCCAAACAAACCCAAACAAACCCAAACAAACCCAAACAAACCCAAACAAACCCAAACAAACCCAAACAAACCCAAACAAACCCAAACAAACCCAAACAAACCCAAACAAACCCAAACAAACCCAAACAAACCCAAACAACCCAAACAAACCCAACAAACCCAAACAAACCCAAACAAACCCCAAACAAACCCAAACAAACCCAAACAAACCCAAACAAACCCAAACAAACCCAAACAAACCCAAACAACCAACAAACCCAAACAAACCCAAACAAACCCAAACCCAAACAACCCAACAAACCCAAACAAACCCAAACAAACCCAAACAAACCCAAACAAACCCAAACAAACCCAACAAACCCAAACAAACCCAAACAAACCCAAACAAACCCAAACAAACCCAAACAAACCCAAACAAACCCAAACAAACCCAAACAAACCCAAACAAACCCAAACAAACCCAAACAAACCCAAACAAACCCAAACAAACCCAAACAAACCCAAACAAACCCAAACAAACCCAAACAAACCCAAACAAACCCAAACAAACCCAAACAAACCCAAACAAACCCAAACAAACCCAAACAAACCCAAACAAACCCAAACAAACCCAAACAAACCCAAACAAACCCAAACAAACCCAAACAAACCCAAACAAACCCAAACAAACCCAAACAAACCCAAACAAACCCAAACAAACCCAAACAAACCCAAACAAACCCAAACAAACCCAAACAAACCCAAACAAACCCAAACAAACCCAAACAAACCCAAACAAACCCAAACAAACCCAAACAAACCCAAACAAACCCAAACAAACCCAAACAAACCCAAACAAACCCAAACAAACCCAAACAAACCCAAACAAACCCAAACAAACCCAAACAAACCCAAACAAACCCAAACAAACCCAAACAAACCCAAACAAACCCAAACAAACCCAAACAAACCCAAACAAACCCAAACAAACCCAAACAAACCCAAACAAACCCAAACAAACCCAAACAAACCCAAACAAACCCAAACAAACCCAAACAAACCCAAACAAACCCAAACAAACCCAAACAAACCCAAACAAACCCAAACAAACCCAAACAAACCCAAACAAACCCAAACAAACCCAAACAAACCCAAACAAACCCAAACAAACCCAAACAAACCCAAACAAACCCAAACAAACCCAAACAAACCCAAACAAACCCAAACAAACCCAAACAAACCCAAACAAACCCAAACAAACCCAAACAAACCCAAACAAACCCAAACAAACCCAAACAAACCCAAACAAACCCAAACAAACCCAAACAAACCCAAACAAACCCAAACAAACCCAAACAAACCCAAACAAACCCAAACAAACCCAAACAAACCCAAACAAACCCAAACAAACCCAAACAAACCCAAACAAACCCAAACAAACCCAAACAAACCCAAACAAACCCAAACAAACCCAAACAAACCCAAACAAACCCAAACAAACCCAAACAAACCCAAACAAACCCAAACAAACCCAAACAAACCCAAACAAACCCAAACAAACCCAAACAAACCCAAACAAACCCAAACAAACCCAAACAAACCCAAACAAACCCAAACAAACCCAAACAAACCCAAACAAACCCAAACAAACCCAAACAAACCCAAACAAACCCAAACAAACCCAAACAAACCCAAACAAACCCAAACAAACCCAAACAAACCCAAACAAACCCAAACAAACCCAAACAAACCCAAACAAACCCAAACAAACCCAAACAAACCCAAACAAACCCAAACAAACCCAAACAAACCCAAACAAACCCAAACAAACCCAAACAAACCCAAACAAACCCAAACAAACCCAAACAAACCCAAACAAACCCAAACAAACCCAAACAAACCCAAACAAACCCAAACAAACCCAAACAAACCCAAACAAACCCAAACAAACCCAAACAAACCCAAACAAACCCAAACAAACCCAAACAAACCCAAACAAACCCAAACAAACCCAAACAAACCCAAACAAACCCAAACAAACCCAAACAAACCCAAACAAACCCAAACAAACCCAAACAAACAAACCCAAACAAACCCAAACAAACCCAAACAAACCCAAACAAACCCAAACAAACAAACCCAAACAAACCCAAACAAACCCAAACAAACCCAAACAAACCCAAACAAACCCAAACAAACCCAAACAAACCCAAACAAACCCAAACAAACCCAAACAAACCCAAACAAACCCAAACAAACCCAAACAAACCCAAACAAACCCAAACAAACCCAAACAAACCCAAACAAACCCAAACAAACCCAAACAAACCCAAACAAACCCAAACAAACCCAAACAAACCCAAACAAACCCAAACAAACCCAAAACAAACCCAAAACAAACCCAAACAAACCCAAACAAACCCAAACAAACCCAAACAAACCCAAACCCAAACAAACCCAAACAAACCCAAACAAACCCAAACAAACCCAAACAAACCCAAACAAACAAACCCAAACAAACCCAAACAAACCCAAACAAACCCAAACAAACCCAAACAAACCCAAACAAACCCAAACAAACCCAAACAAACCCAAACAAACCCAAACAAACCCAAACAAACCCAAACAAACCCAAACAGTTTGATGTTTGGGTTTGGCGTTTGGGTTTGTTTGGGTTTGGCATTTTCGTCTGTTGCACTTCGCTTTGGGTTTGGGTTTGGCATGTTCATCGTTGCACTTTTGTTTTTTGGGTTTGTTTGGGTTTGGGACGACGACGACGATGGACCGTATCCACGAACGATTGATGTTCAACAATCGTACTAAATATAACAGTTGATAAATGGTAAATCGCCGCAATTGCCATTCAAATTGTTTTTTACGTAACGTGTGTAAATCTCATTTGATGTGAACGACTTGGAATTCATGAATCGGTTTACGCGAATCTCGATCTCGGCAAATTGCTGGCTCAGTTTCGAAATTCTGAGACGGAATAAACAACATAATTTGAATAAAACGCATTCAACTTTTCGCGAGCATTGATAAATATAACGAATAAATGAAGCAGCCGAGTAAAAACAAGCTCGAAGCTCGTCGCTCTGCGCTCTCGTTGAACCAACTCCCACGGCGGGATATCGTTAGTCGTCGTTACAAGTTTTCGTTCCTTAGCCGCCGCCGCCGCCGCCGCGTAATCGTTACAAGTATCGTCTCTCTCTTTTTTATGCTGCGACAATGAAAATTATGAATTTTGTTCATTTACTTACCCTCCTCGTCGCGTCCATGGTCCAAAGAGGCACGCCGCCGCCGCCGTCATTATCCAAAAGTGTACAAAGAAGCGTGGCGGTTATCTTTTCAACCTTTATGTATATTTCTGCGTGTCTCGTTTCAACTATCCGGCGGCACAACCACAAAGCGTCTCTTGAAAAATAAATCGAAACGTAACACCCGCGGAGCGACCCGAACTCGCTCAAACGACTAGAATATCACGCCAACTTAAAACATCGCGGAGCGACGGACAGACGTGCGTCCCAACCGGCGGCCATCAGGCTACTAACAAAGGCGCGAACGAGCCGGCGGGAAACGGCTCTCAACAGCGCCACTGGAGGGAAAATTATATTTTCTTTTTATAATTGTTTTTAACACTTATTATCAATCAATATGAGCCTAATTAGGCTCAAAATGTCGGGAAAAATAGCCGCTATCAAAGTAAATTCAAGAAAAGGTTAAATCTTCTAGAAAATTTACACAATTTCGCCGAATAGAGCGAGATGCTACGTTACAGCGCATGCGCGGGGCTAACCGTTAATGGGCTATAGGAACTCGTCGCCATTCAGGCCCGGTCGGCAAGAGCGTTACGCTACATTATTGTTCGTCGGAAATTCTAGCAAGTCAACTATTTTACTCACTGCTGCGAGGATTGAGTAAAATTCCATATTACGTTTTTTATGCTACGGTCCGCCCCGGCAGTGTGGGAGGTACGTTGTTAAGTGATGTGTACTATGGCCGTATTCCGACATTGACTGGGAGTACTGCGAGTACGTGCCTTTTTATTGGTAGTAAGTACTCAGTCAATATCACAGAACATGCACGTTGCAGAAATCAGCTGATGCATATATTATATAGGGATTCAACGCGAACTGTACGCGTCGCTTGAGTCTCATCCCCTAAAATAATTCGTCTTTCTTTCCTTGTTGCTAGTTTTTTTTAAATTTATAATTTCGTTTTATCGTTGTCATCGTTAAGCATTCAACATTTAAGCCGAAACGAGAGAGAGAATAAAGTGCTTTTTCAATCAATCGCACCAATAAATAATATACAAGGTATAAATAATATATACACACGCACAGTGTGATATCGACGATAACGGATCGCTATTGTGAAAATTTTTCTAAAGAGAGTCCAAGAGACAGTCAATAAATCGCGATACTACTGCGTCGAAACTGCTACACGCGATGACATATCACGATATATATATTAAATATATATGAAGATGCGTATATACGTGCGTGTATTTATAGCCGTTCATATG
Source organism: Venturia canescens (assembly GCF_019457755.1). Taxonomy (NCBI): domain Eukaryota; kingdom Metazoa; phylum Arthropoda; class Insecta; order Hymenoptera; family Ichneumonidae; genus Venturia; species Venturia canescens. The sequence continues at coordinate 25,095,549 of NC_057424.1, read as the reverse complement.
CTGGGTTATCGTTCGGTGAAATAAATCATCGTGTACCGCTTCGCGATTCTATAGAATTACATTTCAATTATATCTTCTCATCACTGTCAAATCTTTCACAAATTTCAGATAACCTGAAAATATAATCCTTTTTATAGGTTATTCATGAACAGCACATGCTCGGAGCTTTGGGTATTCCAGCTCCGTTAAATACTTTCTGGATAAGTTAAAATATCACACTCTTCTTCCCAACTCACTAATCCTTACAATTCGCTTGGACAACATGCTTGGACACTATATAACCTGTGTACTTTATTCGAAGAAACGGATGAAGGAGTTCCAGTGCGAAAATTCTTTATCAGCAATCTTGCAGATCGGGTGAGTATTTGTTGCATACCAATTTCCCCAGCAATAAATTGTGTCTATTCGTGTTGCGACTATTTTTTTGTGACTCACGTTTGTTGGATCCAATTTCCAGACAAGCAACAAAGACCTAGAAAAGATCTTTTCTATCTACGCAAGTGTAGAAAGTTGTTATCTCAAGAGAAACAATGGCAAAAGTAATTTTGCGTTTGTCACATTTTCCAACTCTGCCGATGCTCTTAAGTACGTATTGCCTTAATTAGCACCTTCAGTAGAGTGCTTTCAAGTTTTCTACTTTTTCTATTGAAATCATTGATATTAAATTCGAATTTTCAGATAAAACCGTGCTCTAAAAAAACTGTTGCGACACGTATCTTTGTAAAAAAAAATAAAATTACTCTTCTGTTTTTAGAGCCAGACAGGCGGCGTGCGCTATGACGATACACAGTTGCATTGTCGCTTACTGAGAGTATCCCCAGCGGATTCTTGGCATCAACCGGACAGTCCAGAAAATTGTACAAAGTTTTTATCCAACAAAGATAATGACGGCGGAGAAAGGCCACAGGAGGAAGGAAACAACGACGACGCACCCATCCGTACTCTCAACGACGATTGCCTCACAGAAACATTTTTCTGTGTTTGCCAGTCGCGGATAGAATACGCATGGAAAGAGGCAAGCCCCGCTCAATTATTTTCAATCGGCGCAACCAAGAGTAATCGGTCGTGTGAAAATACATCTTGTCATTATTCGTTCATCTTATTATTATGATCAACGTTCGACCTTTTTCATTTTGACATGACCTTTTTTTTTTACCAACAGTTTGTAAACGATGGCAGGCGGTTAGTCACAAATCCTGGAGAGCGGTTCAAAAATTGGATTTATCATCATTGACGTGGGGTCTCAATACAAGAATGCGAAAACAATACGTCGACACTCCGGCCTTACCAAAAGTTTTACTCAAGTGTCGCAATTTTTTGAATCACATCGATTTCTCGCATCCGCACATACTTACTCCAAGCGCATTGACGATAGTTGGAAAATTTTGCCCTAATTTGCAAACGGTCGACATATCTCACATCAATTTATCACAAGCAGGAATACGTTCGTTGTCAGAGAACTGTAAAAATATCACAAAGTTCGTAATGAAGAGTCTTCTTACCGGCCCTTGCCAAAAAGATTTGGCACAATTATTTGCAGTTAACAAAAAACTCAAGTCACTAAAAATCACCAAGAGTCATCACATGAGCGGCAAATGTCTTTTACACTTGCCTTGTGAAAGCATCCAAGAAATTCATCTGCATAACGGAATTGCCATTTTACCATGCCACATGGACGCGGTAAGATTCGTTTTCATTCCTTTTTCCAGTCAAACAATGCGCATCCTGTCAATTACCTTATTTTAATTTTTTTAATTTAAAAATTTTTTTTAAATTTTTCCTCGCAATCGAATGAGAAAAACCAGGCTCTGAAAAGGTGTGAAACTTTGCGAACGCCTCTCGCTGGGTTCTTGCGTGTGTCTCGATAACAGTACTTTTCATGTTATTGGCACAAAGACAACGTTGACCACCACCCTACAACTGGATGGTGAATTTCCAATCGTTTCCGCCGTTGCTCTCCAACAAATAGCCCAACTCTTCAATCTGGAAACATTGGTGATACGAAGAAATTATTTGCTCACCAATAAATTGTTCCATCTTCTCGCCGTCAACTGTAAACGCCCTCTCTCTCTATTAGATATTTTTGGTAAGAAAATTTTCAATGAAAATCATCGAAAAATTCAAATTCATTCAATATTTCGTAAAATTTTATGCCATGGATTGCGGTTGAAGAATACTCTTGAAAAAAAATGTTGATACGATTGCGCAGCCTGTGAGTTCGTGACGAACGCGGGGTTTAGCCAGTATCGCAACTCTCCCAAATCTTCAGCATCTCGTGATAAGTAACTACGTTACCAGTATAACGGACGAGGGACTTGTAGGTATGCACAATTTGCGAACGTTGGAATGTCACCGATGCATTACTACTCTCCAAGACGCCGGAGTATCGAGCCTCATCGAAATGGCGCCCAATCTCGAATTGCTCGATCTATCAGGATGCCCGATAACCAATACGACACTACAAGTCGCAATAAAAGCTACTAAGCGACGAAGCAATAATGTAATTCTCAAAATAGTCATTGGGGACACTTTGACTAATCTTGCCGAAATAACCCAAGTCTCCTCTCCACTCCTACAGATCGTCAACGTTTGTTTGGATCATGAAAAAAATATCCATAACGGAGATATGATCGATCTCGATTTATATTTTTAGATTTACAATCGCGACCACTGCCAATCGCGAATATTGTGAGGGATTATTTTACTCTGATATCCAAATATTCAGGGAATTGGGCGGAAAAGCCTTCAGAACTTGATGATTGATTTTTTCCACAACATCTGATATCAAATCTCGAATAATTTTTCATCAGCTTTGAGTCTAGTCAAAATCATGTCATCAACACGTTTGAGGAGGATGGAATTTTCGAAAAAGAATAACAATTTTCCCAACTACTATTCTCAGGAAATCCGCTATACCCGTCTATATGCCGGCGGGGCCGGGAGTGAAATACATTCTGCCGAAGAATAAGGTTCCAAGTAATTTTCAACAAGGAGAAGCCATTTTTCGAAGGAGAAAAAAAAACAAATTACAGTTGGATAATCCCCTACAAGAAAAAACAAACTATACTGCCAACTCGTTTCGTCGTGTCAAATGTTGTACTCTCCTTTGTGATTGTGTACTTTTCAGATGATGATTATTCTTGTGCGTGGATATTCTTACTGTACAGTAGTATACAACGTACGTAAACGTATATGAAAGAGATTAACGGAAGAAGGTATATACATATACATATATATATATTTTTTTTTTTTTTTCGAGTGATAAATATCAGAGTTTTATATTGGAATGAAAAGGTTTCTCAAGCTCATTCGCGTACCCTTCGTACTGGAATTATCATAGTAGTATATAGCAATAAGTTGCGTGAGCCACCGGTATATTTCGTAAAAATGGCATTGAAAGATTCTTCCGAATTGTCGATATGTAAATGAAAGAGGAAAAAAAACCCAAACATTTTTTATATTTATGTGCGTTCTTGTGGAAGGAGGACTTGCTTAATTGTTACATTGAAATGATTGTAAAGATTTGAACAATCAATAAAAGAGCGTTGTTTCGGTTAAAACGTTTAATCAATGTATCAATCGCTCAATTATATCAAACCAATTGATTTAATATACTTTATTCTGATCGATATATAACACATGAACGATATTTTCATACAATTGCGCAATCACATATATAGACTCTCTTATCGATACTACAATTATTTTTCTTCAATATTCGTCCGCAAATTTCAAACAAATGATTTCTCTATCTCGAAAACAAAAACAACTCGTACATATGTTTATTGAAATTTTTGAAAAACCAAATTTCCAAAAAGACCGAATACGCAATATGTCAAAATAAATTTGGACGTTACACAGCTCGGGCATTTTTTTTTCTTTTCTTTCAAGAAACGAACAAAAGATCACATATTGCAGTTTGAGTACATGAACCGATAAGTTTTTTTTCAAGCCAATAAGTCGGAAGAGAAGGCTGCTGCAAAACCTGGCTACTACTCCCTATAGACTTTTTGCATTACAGCGGAATTAGCAACTGTGCAGCATTTTTTAATGCAATAATATTATTTCATTAAAAATTCGCAAAGAAAAACAAAAAATAAACAAAAAGGCTTATCGATTTTGACGAATTGCCAATGATTGAATAATTTAAAGTAAATTGAAATATTTTTAATTATTCAAAAATTGATCTCGGAATGGGCACTCGATGAAAGGTTTATAAAATATTCAAAAATTGATTAATCAGTTGAATTTTCAATTAGTGCTGTAGGTTTTGTAACCTATTTTCGTAAAAAAAAAACAAAAATTCGACGACACACGCAAAGTACAAAATTCTTTTTCTCCCTTTAAACTGCGTGAAAATTGAACTATTCTTCCAACATGTTCCATCTTTTTTTTTCCCATATTCCGAATTTCGAATATCGAATTCGTCAACCCATGGTTGAAGACGTTTTTTTTTTTTTATTACAATTTGAACCTCGCTTTTCGTAGTATGGATCAATTGAAAAAATTGACTCGACGCGACCACGGGGGGGGGGGGGGGTAACCGTGGTCAATCAGCTTCATCCGCGGTTCGGTCCAACAATACAATGCGAAATTTGTATAGGCCCTTAAATTTTATTTAGACAAGTACAATTATGAGTCGTCATCGTCGTCGTTGTCACTGCCGCCGCTTCCCACCACTGACTCTTAACAGGACCCATCGCGTTTCCATATAATTGTTTAGAAAATATCTTTTTCTTCCATACTACTCATCTAATAAAAATCGGACGACATTACAATAAATTGATCACCACGAGGGTTGTAGAAATTGTGCGCAAATGTCACTCAAAATTCATTTATATTTAGAATAAAAATTAGCCCAAGTCCGCAGTATTACGACCATCATCAATTTTTTTCTTCGTCCATTTATTTATTTATTTTTTTGTTCTTTCAAATTTAAGTAGGTTTCATTGCAAATGTACTGTGTTTCTTGCTTTAGGAAAATATTCAATCGCTGATGCTTCCCGCATATGCAATAATAATTATTCATCATCATTGTATGACAATAGATGACATATAAACTATGGACTATTATTTATTTTTAGATAAAACTCAACCACGAGAATATTATTGAATGTTTGAACAACAAAATATATTTTGTTTTTATAAACTAATTTTATTAAGAAATAAAAAAAATGTAGATTTTCATTATCTGCTTAAATGACAAAAGATGGATGGTATGTCGCAATTCCCTCTATCGAATCATAACATTCGTTAAGTACCTTTCATTCGCAAATTATTAGTTCGTTCAATTCAAAAGTGCAGCGTGCGGGGTATTGATCTCGTTTATCGTGTCTCTATTTTTTCATTATCATATGTGAATGTCAATCGGCAGAGGACACGTTTCACGAGAACTCGGTAATCACAAATATACATAGCAGAGACCGAAAGCCGACTCAGCCAACTATATTGAACGCAGTTGGCGATGAAATTATTCGAGCAGACTGCAAAAATTAAACATATACATGGAGTACAAACTTGTGCTCGAGAAAAAAACTGTTTAAAATCTATTGAAATATGCACGCAGAAGAATGAAGGCAGTGATTGCAGCGAGAACCGGGAAATCACGAAATGCTGCACATAACATTTTCCCTTTTTTTTCTGTTGCTTCTTTCCACATATAGCACTTGAGATTAAGAATCGCGACGATATAAAAAAAAAGCTAATATTTTTATGGTATTCTCTCATGTGAACAAGAGACTCAACTTTTTTTTTCCATTTGTTCAACGGTAGCTTTATTAATTTTTACACTACAACGCGATGTTGATTCGCTAAAACTGATGGGCTATATTTTTACTCGGGAAAGACTGTGTGACCGCGTTATTGGTTTTAATCGTGTATATTCAACGCCCAAAGAGAAAAATTTTTTAAAACAATTTGCCTCAAGTTTGTACTAAAAAATGCAGCAAACTATCGTTTGGCAAATTAGCGATTAATCATGCGAATGTTGAGAAATATTTATTTCAAGTTTTTTCTCTCCTCAAAGATTGTCATTATAATCGTTTTTAAGCGTTCATCAGACGAAATTTGATACTCGCGGAAAACGAACATTTTCAAAAGCAAATGTATCAATATAAAACGTGTTTCGTGACGCACCGCGAAGGAAAGAAAGAAAAAAAACGATTTGAAAATAAACAACAAAGAGGAGTAAAAAAAAAAATAATTGAATATTTCGAGTTTTGGCCACGGAAAACTCCTCAAATAAAATTTTCAAACTGAAGGATCTTGAAAAAGTTTAATCTTAATATTATCACTATGCGGAATAACAAACTTGAAATTATCGTCCGGTTCATAGAGTATATATACATATATATATGCGTATATGTATGTGGTCCGAGATACGGATGCGAGGAACTAGTATATACGATGAAAAATAAAATAAATCTACAACGGTCTATAAATGATGGGGATTAAAGTAATTTTATTCGACGTTTGAAACGTTTGCTAGAGAAATCTTTCGAAAGGTATCATCCCCGGTGTGTATCGTTAGTGGGCGAATTACCCCAATTATCCGCATGAATTTCGAGTATTTGTATTATTATCGATAGATATACGTATATGTACCTATATATATATATATATATCTATGCGCGGCATAAAAGATTTAAGCCGGGTGTGACTGAAATGATAAAACATGTTTAAAAAACGTTGGACATCTTCAGGTACAAATCCTCGTATAATAAATAAATAAATCGCGTCGAATAATTGTCTGTTGTTGTTTTTTAATTTATGCCTATATGCATATGCTCGTATCATAATTGTATTAAATGTACGTTTGCATTTTTTTTCTCTATCGATATCCTAATTCTTATCCCAGGAAATACATACATCGTGGGCATGCGCGCGCGCGCGGTTTCTTTATTCTTATAACAATATCTAAATGTACGTAATGTACGACGCTATAACTCTTCTCACCGTGTGTGTGTGTGTGTGTGTGTGTGTGTGTGTGTGTGTGTGTGTTATCTTGCTTTCACATTGTCTTACATACTTTTCAAAGGAAACTGATGAGAGATGATTAAGTAAACAAAAACAAATAATGATAATGATCGGGTGAATGAATCTATGATGAAGAGTAGTAGTGGTGGCGTGACGTCGCGCGAATCACATTTTTCGCAAAATTTTTATTACATCGCGAGTTATTCACAATGCCCGTTTCAACACACTCGAGTTACTCGATTAATTTTATTACTTTGCAACTATAGGATCCTTCGATCCGTCGATTAACTTATTTTCCTCTCTTTCTCTCTCTTTTTTTTTTGTCCTTCGGGATCGTCGCTATCGAGAACGACTCAATTGGAATTGATGCCAGCATTTTACGCGTTCCCCCGTGTACATTTCACGTTCACCAGTCCAAGGATAGAGATATTTCAACAACGGAAACAGCTAACGCCGCCACTTTACGAGGAAAACAATAATGGACTAACCGATTATTATATAGGGGAGTATGGGGCAAAGTGGCCCACTTAAGGAATTTAACGAGTTTTGTCGGGTAGCACATGGTCATTTACTTATTTTTATGTCCCCAAACTGATTCCACCTCCTTATTGCTCGAATTTTGAAAAAAAAAATTTTTGGGGCAAAGTGGCCACCCCCTCGAATGCGGTGAAAATCGATAATTGTCACTTCTCGTTAAATAGACGTTGGAATTGACTGTTCTCGCATGGAACATTGAAGGATGCGATAAAACGAAAAGAAACGAGGCATAGTACGAACCCTCCTTCGATAGGATGAAAAAAAAATTAGTCAGAATACTTCGATAAATTTTGCCAAATTTTTTTTCATGCCGAAAATGAATATCCAGCCCACTTTATCAGATAATAAATGATCTTTCGACTATTGTTGAGTCTTAAAACTCTTTGTTCATCCTCTTTTTCCTTATTTGATCGAGAAAATTTTTTGGGGCAAAGTGGCCACCCTCTCGAATGCGGTGAAAATCGATAATTGTCACTTCTGGTTAAATAGACGTTGTAATAGACTGTTCCCGCATGGAACATTGAAGGCCGCGATAAACCGAAAAGAAACGAGGCATAGTAGGTACCCTCCTTCGATGGGATGAAAAAAGAATTAGTCGGAATACTTGGATAAATTTTGCCATTACCAGTGGCAAAAGCCCGTTCTTATCGGGGGCAAATCGTGGGAAAACCGCCATTGTCACGAGTCCGTCGTATCGCGCAAATCTAGTGAGTAAGAAAAAAGAGATCATCAAAAAAGAAAAATTCTTGTCTGCGGCGGACGTTGCGTGTATTTTCTGCGATCAACTTTATTCGCATTCCTCCAAAGATTGAATTCGCTGCGAAACATGCCTAAAATGGGCGCACACCTTGTGTGCAGGTGTTGATGAAGATGAAGTCCATTATAAGTACGATTTTTGTCAATTAAAATAAAATAGACATTTATCAGTAATTCGCAAAATGATTCTCACCCTCTGCCTCAAATAGCTATCAATTTCTCAAAAAACATAGAATTCTCACTGAACCTGAGCCCCGCCAGAAATCGGAATTGCGTGAGTCGCCACTTTGCCCCAGAATTCAAAAATGCCCCAAAAAAGTGGATGGCCACTTTGCCCCATGTGGCCACTTTGCCCCATGTTCCCCTATATAAAAAAACAACAACAACATATTCGAAATATACGTATGATACGTATATATTCCTAACGAAAAGTGACTCAGGAGTTTTGAACGCGTATGTACGTGGTCAAGTATGTAAGAGTGACATTTATTCAAGACTGTACGTTCTCCGGACGGGTCGGAGTGGTCGGTTGCAGATCCATAGTTCGACAAACCCATCCAGCGATGTCGACGTTCTCCATTTCGGCCTTCTTTATCCACTCGTGATTCTAAATTATACGGAAAAAATTCGATTGTGACTATAAAGAGTGAGTTTTGAGATGTGAGGCACGAGAAATGAATCTTGAACGCGAGTCGTCAACACTCACCATCAGTGTTTTTAAATCAGCTCGCTCTGCTGGATTCTTCTTCAAACAGCGATCGACAAAGTCCATAAAAGAGTCAGTAAAAATTCCCGGTGGCAGCCTCGGTGGCGGCTCATTTACGATGTAATCGAGCAATTCGAAAATTGCCATTGGTCTGGGACTACCAGCGTCTAGAAATAACAATTTTCAGCTCAAACAAACTCTCGTATATGAATTGGTGAAAAATTGGACAAATTGTTGAAGCATGCCCGTAAAAGAGAAGCAAAGTATTGGCAACATACTGTGTGCGGGTGATTGCGAGGTCGGCGTAGATACATTGTTGACGGTGTTGGTGATGTTGGTGGTGTTGGTGGCGGTAGTGGTGGCGGTGGCGGTGGCTGCGGTGGCGGTGGCGGTGGTGGTGGTGGTGGTGGTGGTGGTGTCGATGATATAGGATACATTCCAATCGCCATTTCTACAAGCGACAGTCCCAACGACCAAATGTCACTTTGAACAGAATAATGGGTGCCCTGCAATCTTTCTGGCTGTAAATAAAAAGAAAAACTTTTGTCGAAACTGTCGCTTCGTATCCGCGCGAATTATTCGCTACATACAACACTTACCGACATATAACTCCTCGTGCCAACAAAAGAGTTGGCCATTGAATCGATCAACTGTCCAGAAACTCCAAAATCACAGATTTTTATTTCACCAGCGCTATTGACGAGTATGTTACTCGCTTTAACATCGCGATGCATAATCGAATGTTTGTCTCGCAAATAACTCAAACCTTTCAGCACCTTGAACACAGAGATTATTAAGCAGAGAGATAAACAAATGAAAGACAAGACAAGGTTTTTTTTTTTTATAATTTGACACACACACACACAAAACAACTGATCCGTCAATATGAAATAATTATATTAGATACAGCAGCAGCAGCAGCAGCAGCAGCACAGCCCCTGGATTGGGGGAAAAAAAAACGACGACGACGACGACGACTCGGGACGAAATGAAAAAAGTATCGGGTTCGAAGAGCGCTCAATTATGTATTCCATGCATATGCTAATTTCTCCGTCGCTGTGAAACCCAAACAATTGTAAATTGTTGCCGATGCGCTAATATTATTATTGCAGCGCCGATTCAATCATTTATGTTATTAATAATTCAAACTAAACGGTTGAAAATTATTTCAAACTGACCTGTGAAAAGCTCCGTAAAATCCAACAATATGGGCAAAGTTACACTCGTGGAGTACTTTCAGTTCACGAATAATTTGTTTCTTTATAGCCGGCTTGACTTCCAGATGAATCAGCTTGAATCAAAAGTTTTTTTTATTTACAAGCGTTTTGCGTTGATGAATAAATTTCAAGAACAAAGCTATTTCAATATCGGAATAAAATACCTTTCTAGCCATGATAAGGCCATACTTTTTATGCCTCACTTTCGTTACAACACCGCCGTTTCCAGCTCCGAATTCTCCAACTTTTTCTTTTTGACCCAAGAAGCTCTCGAGTCTCTTGCGCTGTTCCTCGTCCATTTCCAATTCTTCCAGTCTTTCTTGTATGGCGTCGATGCTCATTTTACCCATGACTCTGCTTGAAGAAAAATAAGCCGGTCAACTCGAAAATTCTCGAGATACAAAAATAATGGTGCAACTTACTCTTGTATAACAGGCGGCTCGGCATACGTTGCGAGGGGTTGAACCGGCGGAGAAGGTGACACGACCGGTACCGGCTCTATAGAGCCCGGCGGCAGTGTCAGATTTAATTTATTCTTCGACATTTTTTCAAACTCCTTTGGCTTTTTTTACAATATTTTGTTAATTAAGGCTGCCGAACTATGAGCTTCGAGCTGCTATATGAGCCTCAAGATTTTGTGAAAAAAAAAAAAATAAATAAATAAACAAAAAAAAAGTGAATTCTATTGTTTTGAGATAGTCTTTCGAGTCATAACGTTCCAAAAATCGTTAGAATCACGAAGAGACGTCGAATTGAAATTAACAAAAAACGTATGCGGTATGAACCAACTGTCAGATTGGTGCCTCTACGTCGGAACGCAAAAAAATTCGCCACATTCAAAGTCAATATTTTTTCATTTATCTAACGCACTTATTTGTTTGATCAACCCGAGTTCATCAATATATATTCGCGTATAATGACACTTGCGATATTATTCAAAATAAAACAAGTTCGATACGCGATACCACACCGTTGTTTTTTTTTTTTTTCTATGTTGAAAAACAAAACGCTCACTGACACAAGGTGGTAGAAACCTTGGTGAGGTTACTGCTCAAAGTTCGGGCGTTACACCGATTCAACGACTCAACCGTTGGATTTTGGATTGTTAATTATTTTTGTATACACTTTTCTCTTTCCCGTATGAAAATATACTGCTCTTTTTTGTTTTTTGGGTATAAGAAGATTATATATTGACGGGAAAAGAGGAAAGGGATTCGTGCTGCAAAAAAGGTGTCACCGTAAATCCTCACAGTATCACAGTAAAAGGCCGCAGGCCGCCACTCGCACAGTGGTTCCCAATAAAACCCTCACGACTCGCGACGTCCGCGACGACGACTACGACTATATATTGGCATTAGCCCGTATATGGGCCGTATGTATGCTGCTCGCAAGGAAATTCAAAAGAAATTTTTATTAGCGAATATATATAACTTTTGTTATAATGGCGACATTGCGATAGATCCGATAGATCGAGGGTCGATTGGATAAAAAAAAAAACAGATATGCGCGCGGCATATATATATATATATTATATGGTTTATTGCGTATCGATATTATAAATATACAATTTCATGATGAATGATAATGAACGGAACGCGAACATTAGTTTCTATCAGTCAATTTTTACATCATTTGAAATTTCAATTTTCAAGGGATTTCGTCGTTATAATAATGATTCTTGAAATGAAAAATTTCATATAGGGGAGTATGGGGCAAAGTGGCCCACTTAAGGAATTTAACGAGTTTTGTCGGGTAGCACATGGTCATTTACTTATTTTTATGTCCCCAAACTGATTCCACCTCATTATTGCTCGAATTTTGAAAAAAAAAAATTTTGGGGCAAAGTGGCCACCCCCTCAAATGCGATGAAAATCGATAATTGTCATTTCTGGTTAAATAGATGTTGGAATTGACTGTTCTCGCATGGAACATTGAAGGATGCGATAAAACGAAAAGAAACGAGGCATAGTACGAACCCTCCTTCGATAGGATGAAAAAAAAATTAGTCAGAATACTTCGATAAATTTTGCCAAATTTTTTTTCATGCCGAAAATGAATATCCAGCCCACTTTATCAGATAATAAATGATCTTTCGACTATTGTTGAGTCTTAAAACTCTTTGTTCATCCTCTTTTTCCTCATTTGGTCGAGAAAATTTTTTGGGGCAAAGTGGCTACCCTCTCAAATGCGGTGAAAATCGATAATAGTCACTTCTGGTTAAATAGACGTTGTAATAGACTGTTCCCGCATGGAACATTGAAGGCCGCGATAAACCGAAAAGAAACGAGGCATAGTAGGTACCCTCCTTCGATGGGATGAAAAAAGAATTAGTCGGAATACTTGGATAAATTTTGCCATTACCAGTGGCAAAAGCCCGTTCTTATCGGGGGCAAATCGTGGGAAAACCGCCATTGTCACGAGTCCGTCGTATCGCGCAAATCTAGTGAGTAAGAAAAAAGAGATCATCAAAAAAGAAAAATTCTTGTCTGCGGCGGACGTTGCGTGTATTTTCTGCGATCAACTTTATTCGCATTCCTCCAAAGATTGAATTCGCTGCGAAACATGCCTAAAATGGGCGCACACCTTGTGTGCAGGTGTTGATGAAGATCAAGTCCATTATAAGTACGATTTTTGTCAATTAAAATAAAATAGACATTTATCAGTAATTCGCAAAATGATTCTCATCCTCTGCCTCAAATAGCTATCAATTTCTCAAAAAACATAGAATTCTCACTGATTCTGTGCCCCGCCAGAAATCGGAATTGCGTGAGTGGCCACTTTGCCCCAGAATTCAAAAATGCCCCAAAAAAGTGGGTGGCCACTTTGCCCCATGTGGCCACTTTGCCCCATGTTCCCCTATATAGTGATTGCGTTACTTTTTATCAAGAGACTCGGTATAGAGTCTCGGGGACAAGTACATTTTACAGGCGCGAGATATTGCTGATGCGCGTGCTCGCATGACCAACACAATGACCAACGTCAACAACAGCGAGACGCGAGCACCGAACTGAACTCTATTTTATATTTATATACTGGAAAACCCCGTGCTGGAACCTGATTGGAACGCTCATTGGCTCATTGGACGTTTATAAAGAGAGACAAAATCTCTGTCGTTTGCTGTGCTGCTGCTTCTGAGCGCGATGCGCAGCAGTTGTCTTTGTTAGTACAGCGAACCAAAAAAATTAGCCGACAGCAGCAACAACAACTATTATATATAGGGATGGTGCAAGTAGACTACCGCGCCACTTTACTGATGAAAAGTGAAAGCTTTTGGGGGTCTTTTATCATTATCGTATTATTATATATATATATTACATTATGATGATTATATTTCCATCAAAGTATAGGGACCGTGCGCAGCGTCTACAGTGTCACTATGCGGCCAATTTCATAACTTTTTAGATGAAATTTGAAACAGGCGTATATGGGAATTATTACTTTTCGCATTATTTAACAAAATAAAATTATTATTTTTTATCACGTCTCGATCGAGAAAATATTGTTGCATTCGAGAGAGTGCTCTAATGCACAATTTCGACGCCGAGACGTTGAAGTATCAGTAAAATTTTATTATTTCCCAGAGGGCACAGTCCATTCTCCATGGAAAAGTGAGAAACGAACCAAGTGGATCAAAAGGTTAAACACTGTCAACTCATCCACTAAACTTTCTGTTTCGACGACATTTAAAACGTCATTCGATTCAAACAGTTTTTTTCCTTTTACGTCATTTTGATTTTGAATGCGATCATTGTTGATCGGACAAAAACCGTATTTGATTACTTTAATCATTATTTTTTTCCGAAAAATTAATTATTTTCAATGATATACAGTCAAAATATCATCAGAAAAATTGCATATTCAGACACGAGAGAGCGCGCTCATCGACTGTAGTGCTGCTCTCTATAGCTCACGCACGGTCCCTATTGAAAGTGCTACCCCCAAAAACTTATAATTTATGACATTAGAGGCGCCACGAGTACTTTCGACCTGCCCTCTATCGAATCTGCACCATCCCTATACCGTTTGGTTTATTTCGTGTCATATTTTTGCCGACAACGACGACGGGGTGGTTCGGTTATTTTTTATCATATGCAATTATTTATACTGCAATGTGGCGATGAAAAAATATCATTACAATCATTCCATCTTTGCGAGAGCGATATCGCATGAATAAATTAAGTATAAACGCATCGCTGGAGAAAAAACGTACGTAAACGTGATACCCAACACCTCTTACTTATTTCCCGCTACCATACGAATCGTGGCAATTCGCTCGATGATTGGCTCCAGCGGGTCGATGTCTCAATTAATGCTGTATGGGCATGCGCGCAAAGGAAAGTGTATCTCCTTTTCATCTTCAACCGCCATATGTACACACACAGTACACACACACACCACACCGCGATGTACATATTATCGATAACAAATCGCTATTTGAGACAAGTTCTCTCAATAAAGTGAAAAAATTGTAATTCGTGATATCACGAATACAGTATATACCGCGTCGAAACTACGATGGTATATGATTTTATTATGTATACATACACAAAACAGATGCGTATATACGTGCGTCTCTTTATATTTGCCCGTTTATAGGTTACGTTTCACTATCCTGACTTTTCTACTTTGTTGGAACAAACGTATCGACCCGCGTTGCGGTGCCAATATTTTGCATAGCTTGTCTTAATTATCCGGTAAGTTTTCATTGCGTTTTCTAAATTTCCACCACAAAATGTGTCCCTTCTATACCCAAGCTCCTCACACGACTATCCCTGTGTGTTTAGACTATATTTTGCAATCCGTGCTTCTTTTGGTTCAATTTCCAGACTAGCGACGCAACGACCTAGAGAACATCCCCTTTCCCCTTTACTGCTATGTCGTCCTCCGGCGTTCTTGTCACAAGAGTAACAATGGCTAAAGCAATTTTGTATTTCTCACTTTTTCCAAGTCTCTCCTCCCTATGCGCCCCCCCCCCCCCCTAATAGCTTGTATTTCTTTTCCAATTTTTTTATACTTTTCCCGCATCAAAATCATTCGTACTTGAATCCCAGTTTCCAGATAAAACATGTAAACTTCCGATGCTCTGGAAACACTGGTCCGGCATCTATATTCCTCGATTCATACATTACTATTCTTCTATTTTCAGAGCAGGATGGACGGTCCGTGCTATGGAAATACAATTATTGCTTTGTCGCGCATTGAGAGTATCCTGCCTGGCTTCGTACTCGGGTCATCCACCGGGGACACTCTGCTGAATTGTACGCCTTACTTATCCGACAAAGGATAATGGTAGCGCAGACATACCACAAGAGGAAAAGAAACAACAACTACGCACCCGTCCATGTTTTTAATGACGATTGGCCTCGCACAAACAATTTTATGTTTCCCAGTCGGCAAGTGTTACAAAATACAAAATCTTTTTATTGCCACCCTGAAAACTGCGATTACGAATCTCTGTTCAACACTCGATTATCTCCAATCTGCACAACCGAAAGTTGTTGGTCGCTCGTGTTATTATATTATCATCGACCTTCAACCTTTTTCATTTTGACATGAGCAATTTTTTTTCGACAGGTCGTCAGTCACCAATCCTCTGAAAAGCAGTTCAAAAACTGAATCCATCATCGTTGACGTGGGCTCCGAATACTGCAATGCGAAAACACTATCCTCGACCCACACACAAGCAGCCTGCTTACGAAAAATTTTACCCGAGTTACTTTCCGTCATGCCCGAGTTTCGCGCCTCATCGAAATGGCGATTGAGTTGCTCGATCTATCGGGATGCGAACTACCGCGATGCGACCCAAGCTATTTTCGAGTCCTCTCAACTTTTATTCTTTTTTTTCTATCAAAATCGATGATATTCAATTCGAATTTTCAAATAAAACATGTTTATATTGCCATGCTCTGGAATAATTGGTCCGTTATCCTATTAAAATAAATTACTCTACTGCACTACAGGCATACGATTGCATTATCGCCTATTGAAAATATATCCCCAATGGATTCTCGGCATCAACCGGACAGTCCAGAAAATTTTATCAATGATCATGTCTGCGGAGAAAGATGAAGG
Organism: Venturia canescens; assembly: GCF_019457755.1. NCBI lineage: Eukaryota > Metazoa > Arthropoda > Insecta > Hymenoptera > Ichneumonidae > Venturia > Venturia canescens. Next base: position 25,079,286 of record NC_057424.1, on the reverse strand, counting down.
GGGAAAGGAAACATCGACGACGCATCTATCCATATTCTTGTAACGACGAGCGCCTCGCAGAAGTATTTCTGTTTGACCGTTACGGATAGAATACGTATGAAAAAAGGCAAGCATAACAAATTACAAAATCTTTTTATTATAGCATGACCTAAAAATTAGGATTACGAATCTCTATTCAACACTCAGTTATATCCAATAATAAACAAAAATTCGTTATCTTGTAATTCTCTTCAATTTTGATTCGCTCGTCTCATTTTACGAACAACCTTCAACCATTTTATTTTGACACGGCTCATTTTTTTTTTCAACAGTTAACGATGTCAGACCATCGATCACAAATCTTCTCAAGAGCAGTCGAAAATCCAAATTTTATCATCATTAACGTGTGATCGAAATACAAGAATGCGAAAACGATACGTCAGCACGCACCAGCCTTACGGAAAATTTTACCCAACCTTTCCAAGATTATTTTCCAATCTCGAATTGCGCTCAATCTCGAATTGCTCCATCTGTCGCAGGAGGATTTGCACATCGTCAAGCTTTGTTTGGATAACGAGAAAAGAATATCGATAGCGGAGCTCGATGTTCCATCTCGACTTATATTTTTAGATTTAAAATCTCGATCATTCCCAATCGCCAATATTGAGGCATTATTTTTCTGTGATACCCAAATATCCAGGGAGTTAGACGGAGAAACCTTCGAAACTTGATGATTTTTCTCACAATATCATGTGAAAGTGTCGAGTAATTTTTGTCCAACTTTGCGTCTGGTCAAAATTTCATAAACAAGTTTTTGGAGAATGAAATCTCAAAAAGATGACAATTTTCTCAAATACTATTCTCAGGAAATCTACTATCCCCCCCCTCCCCCCTTGCCCCTTCTCCCACTGCACCCGGTTCCATGTCGGCGGGGGTGAGATTCATTCTGCTGGAGGTTCCACGTTATTTTCTTCAAAAATTACAATTCGATAATCGCTTAACAAAAAAAATGCCAACTCTCGTTTCATCGTGTCAAATCTTCTCTTTCCTCGATCCTTTGTCATTGTGTAGTTTTGAAATAATGATTTTTCCTTGTCCGTGGAACATTTATGGAAATATGAAAGCGTGAGAACGCTGTCGTCGCCAGCTATCCTTTATCTTTCGCTTTTTGATTTCTATTACTTAACAACGTTACATTGCTGAAATTTAATCTTCGTTATAAATAACTCCGATCTGTCGACGCAATTCATCCTCAATTTCTGCTATGAGGATTGATTCCTCGTGCGGCATTCGTTCACTCTCTTTTCTACTTGATCGGATGCAAGATCGAACGTGCTCCGCTTCGTATCGCAATCCTGCACTATTGATAAAGTTGAATTTCTTCGAAGACAGTCCCCCTGGCAAGGGAAATTCAACGGTTCGAGATGGCAATATCACACTCGTGGGACACCAAAAGTTTGGAACACGGATGATACCTTCGGTACCAATTACCACGGCTTCGTTTTGCAAATTCACTGTTCCATTTGTGACAATCGTCGCCAACCGATCATTTCCGTACAACAAAGTTGCCGACATACTCGTATCGACTCCTTCACCATTCAAATGACCCGCTGCTCTGATCGTCCGGGGTTTCTCTCCTTCAAATATGAAACTCGCAAATTGTATTGTATACACCCCCAAATCGAGTATCGTTCCCCCGCCTTGCTCTTTGGAACTGTGATGGAAAAATAAATTCGAGTTAAGAAAACAAATCCAAGCACGCACGCACAATTGAACTTTATGCAGATCCCAATGTATATTACGCACTTGCGGCGACTTGCATCATCAAGTGATACATGTTTCATCACTAGAGTATGCGTGGCGATTGTGGGAGGGGGTCAAGCGTAAGGCCCGCTACACACGGTCAATAATATTGCACAATCATAAGTTTGTATGGTGGGTAGTGCGCCATAAATTTAAGATAGCTCAAACTTCTGCTGTTCAATGATTGCGCAACGTTCTAATACTACATCTACACGGTCAATAATATTGTGCAATCACCTATATTGCGCAATATTATTGACCGTGTGTAGCAGGCCTAAAGAAAGAAATCTCGGCTTACCTCAAACGCTCGACGTTGCTCAAGTCGAATCCAAACGATACGATGACTTGTTTAACGATCCCGATTGTCCCTGCAGCTAGTTCTTTTTTTATATGATCATAAGCGGGAAAGAATCGACTCCAAATAGCCTCCATGAGAAATAATCCTTTTTCTTGTGCCACTCCAATCAATTCAGCCGTTTGTTTTTTGTTGAGTGTCAATGGTTTTTCGCAAACAACATTTTTCCCATTTTGCAACATAAGTTTAGCAATCGCCAAGTGTTGGGTGTTCAAACAACCGACGTAAACGACATCTTAAAAAATAAAACAAAATCTTCGTAATATATACAGCCATCAACGCCGCGGCATATAATTCGGGCGTGTACTCTCTGCTTATTTTGTATATATATATATATATATACTCGCCAATGTTTGAATCATGAGCCAGTTGCTCGTAGGAGTCATATGCGTTTTTTATAGCGTGTAACTCTGCAAACGCTTTTGCTCTGGACAAATCGCGCGCTGCTACAGCAACCGCGCAATGTTCCGTTTCGGGTAAAGTTGACAGAGCAATTGTAAAGTCATGAGAAATTTTTCCGGCGCTCGCTATTCCCCAACGCAAAGCCATCTGAATTTTGTTGATCAACAAAACGACATGATATTATAATACTCGAAAATGTTATTAGCCTTTTTTTTTTTATAAATTTCATTATCTTCTTACCGCGTATAAAGAATAATGTTCTTATATAGTAACGGTCGTCGCGAAGAATCACCGTATACTCTGCACCACCATATTCATTGGAATGAATAACACACGGACAGGCGCAAGCAGCCCATTCATTTAAAGCCCCTCCTCCAGAAGCAATTCTCGAGAGAGCGCATGTTTTTAGCACGCACAGACAACAGCAGCGTATGGAGTGTATTAACAAGACGGGGTATCTATGAAGGTATGTATGGATATGGAAAGTTTTTCGAGTCAAGCTATTGAAATGAAAAAAATATATTTATACAATATTGTATACGAGATAACGTGTTATCTTGTTATTCCTATAGCACTCTTCGACCTCTATAATCTTAAATAAATATTGAAAATATCAAGAAAATTGAATCGTGTCGATCTGGAAACTTATTTACACGACTTTTGTTAAATTTTATTAATCAAAAAATTAACTACACAGTTTACGGCCCCCGACAATCATGACCCCGCAATAACATGAAGCCGCGCGGAAAATGACTTTAAAGGGTCGAAAATTTCCAAACTTTGTCATCGTCGTCGCGGGTGCGTGCGCGTGCGCACTTAACGAAAGTGTAGTACAAAACATTTTCAACACACACTTGCGATCGCAGTGCTAGCTGCCAGGCCAGTGCGAGCGGTGCCAAATAAATCGAACGCACTCTGCTGTATTATTACATCATGTTTTCTGTGATTGCGATTAACGACCCCGGAATACTTTTGTGTTCTCGATCAATCAACAATATCCGTTTTTGTGAAAAAATTCCGTGGGACGAGCCTTTTTGTTTTCGCTTTTTGTGTTTTATCACGAGTATCCGCGCATATATAGTTCCATAATTTGCTGAAGCACGTCCAGTATATGCGGTTTACGTTTGGATTGTTTTTTTTTCTCTCATTATTTCTTGCTTTTTGAGCTTCCCATTTTCATAAATTTTCAGCGATACTCATCGCGCGACTCTGGTCTTCGATGAGAGAGTTATAAAAAAAATTTTTTAAATAAGGATGAATTCGCCAACGGAGGACGGAGCAGACGTGCTATTCGATGGCGATGGCAATGATATTTCGGGCAACAATCAAGAATTCGAATCCCCGGACGTACTAATCCGCTCGGCCTCGCGTAATAACAGTCAACAACGGCGGGGTACGAATTGTAATCCACGCGTTGGACTTTCTCTCTCTTGTTATTGCTTTGTGTGCGATTAATTAAATATCGCCAGTTCGATATTTAATCGGTTTCAATGGAACGTCATTAGAGAATAAATGATTTTTCTTCAGGAACGACCATGATTGGAACAATATTTTTGATAATAAACGCGACGCTCGGAGCAGGTCTACTCAACTTTCCTCAAGCTTTTGATAAAGCCGGCGGAATTGCAGCGGCTTCGATGGTTCAACTGATTTTTCTAGTATTCGTCGCAGGAACTCTGGTGATTTTAGCTTATTGCAGCGACGTTACTAATACCTCTAATATGCAAGATACCCTTGCCGGACTGTGCGGTAAAAGAGCTTTGATCATCTGTGGTCTATGCGTCTCTCTTTATAGCTTCGGTTGTTGTCTCACTTTTTTGATAATCGTGGGTGACCAGTTTGACAGAGTTTTGACAACTTATTACGGAATGCAATACTGTCATATATGGTAAGCTTGTATATATCAAGAGTTATATTTGTGCTCGGGCACACGCCTATAGGCGCATAGTACAGAGAAACAAAACACTCAATTATTGTTTTAGGTATCTTTCCCGAAATTTCATTACCTTCGTCAGCAGCTGCATTTTCATTTTACCATTGTGTTTCTTGAAAAAATTGGAGGTACTGAGCTATGCGAGCTCGATCGGATGTTTAACAATCGTTTATCTGATTTTCATAGTAATCAGAGAAAATGTAATCGACGAGAATGACGATGATGAGCCAAAACTGATTCAAACGTGGCCGGATAATGTGGCTCAAGGGATGCAAATAGTACCTATTATTTGTTTCGCGTATCAGGTAAACGAACGACAATGGAAAGAAAGACGAGTAATAATATATTTGGTTCAACGGGGATCGCAGTACGGCGCCCGGACAACCTTCCTGATAGGACTACGCATCTTATGAAATGTTCATTTACAGAGTCACATGACGGCCATACCAACTTACGCTTGTATGAAGGAAAGAAACCTCCGAAACTTTACAATCTGCTCGGTTCTCAGTACGTCAATATGTTTCATCTCTTATACGCTGGTCGGAGCTTTCGGATACACGAGTTTCGGTATGGGCCAAGTTCCCGAAGACATACTTCAGGGTTATACGGACGATGGCTCGGCCGTAACGGCTGCAACTCTCGCCGTTGCTATTAAAAATTTTGTCACTTATCCGGTTGTTCTATTTTGCGGACGTGATGCTCTCCTCGGTCTCTTGAATATGACCGGGATTCGTGATGCTGGCCTCAGAATGCCTATAACATATTTGTGGTTCGGATCGTCGCTTCTCATCGCCATTCTCGTACCTGATATTGGACCGGTTATCAATCTTATGGCAACACTTTCAGCAGCTTTTATATTCGTTTTTCCTGGTATTTGTCTCTTTCAAAGTATCCTCGTAAAAAACCCGATATTGTTCTCAAACAAAGATCGTTTACTCCTTTTCTTAGCTATACTCGTTACGGCTCTCGGAACTTTCCTTTGCGGTTTTATCTTCGTTCAAACCGTTCAAGCCATCGCCGTCGCAAATAAACATTTGGAATCCCCTTTGGTAACGTTTATCGGATCAAATATTCGTAAGAGTCTTTGCCTGTGAATCCTCCTCTCTCCCCCGCGTACGCGCGCATTTACTCGTTTGCTGTGATAAAATTTTACAATAAACGACGTCTCGTACTTGTGCAAATGCGAGCGTCGGAAAGACTGACGATGAGAGACGATGCATAATTGGATAAACACGAAAACCTATTGGAGCCGTTATTATTGAATAATTTTTTAATCGGCCAATCAAGCCCATAAACACACTCATTTGTATTGATTGGTTATCTAATGGAACCTCTGTCATGTACACAGAAAATAAAGCTCTATATGAGGCTCTTAAACGTGGTAGAGTTTTGATTGTTTTAGCGCGTGTTTCATGGCGTGGCGGCCGAGGGCAATCCGGACGAGGGCTCGCTGCTGTTGCTGCTGCTGCTGCTACTCGTGAGATCGTGCAAAAGTTGACCTTCGAGATCATGAATCTCAATAATAATAGTTTTACAAAAGAAACATTCGCGACTATTTAGTACGTGTCGATCGATGCAGCCGCGGCATGAGCGATGATTACAAGGCTTGAAAGTAACGGCGATTGGATAAGCGTAACAGATGGTGCAGGTATCGTCGTCGTCGCTGATCAATCTAGTCTCTGGTAACAATCCACGATTAATCTCCAAATGTTTTATCATATCTCGAACCGAAACGATATCTGCCTCGCTCACGTCCTCCTTATCTGTAACGTTGAAAATACAAATTATTGTAATATAGTCACGAACGAGAAAAGAGTATGTGTGGCGATTTTGTGGGAAGAAAAAAAAACAATAACTGAACGAGTAGTATATGGTGATAACGAAACACGAGCAGCATTTTGTGTTGAGTAGGCTCACAATTCAAGAGAGTAAATGTTTTTATGTTTTTCAGAGCGGGTTTCTTGGTTGTTCCCTCGCCGAGAACGAAATACAGTGAGCTCATCTGAAAACTCGGCTCCATTAGGAGAGTTCCAGTCGTTCGCGGAACCTCTTTAGCTTCGTGAGCTGTGAAAAAATAGTAGCGATTCGTAATGATATATGAAAAAATTTTTATCACGAAGAAGCGCATTTTTATCCCAATAATAAACTTGACGCAATACCGCAATATAATTGTTAGAGTTGAGAAAAATGTAATGCGATTAAACTTGCCATGTTTGGATGTTATTTCTTGTTGCAAAAGAGCCAAGAGAATGCCAATAACGGCGGCAAGAATCGGAAAATGATCGACAGTCTCCAAATCCGGTATATCCAACAAAACGACGTGTTGAAAGGAGCTCGTTTGGGAACTCACGCGATTCAAAATTTGGCACAACAACTGCGTCAGGGGGAGAAATAAATTGAATAAAATAATAATGTCGATTCCTATGGAATACGTACAAGAACCAATAATAAACCTGGCATAGCCTGATGAGTAAATTTTCACTGGAAAATCGGGCAGGATCGTTGAATATGGCCGGAGCTATGGTAGCGATCATTTCTATGACTCTCAGAAGAGAAACAGCGAGATCGAAGCAGGTTGCGCAAATTTTGAGCTGTCGAGATTCGATGAATACCCGCTCGGGTCTCGAGGATACATTATGAATTTCTTGTACCATACCGATGAATTCAGAAAAAGCCCAGTTTAGCTGATTCAGGAGAGAATTTAAAAACTTGATAGTCTGCGACAAATTGTTCAGCAAGACCTGCTTTACGTGATTTTGATAAATAATCGATGGACAAGGCTCTGCAAATATAAGGACAGAGATGAATAAATAAGACTTGACAATGCAATAACTATGTTGTTGACTAGCGAACGATGCGAATATTTTGGTACGCTTACTGATGGGTTGCGCTATAGAATCCTGTTGCAACATCTTTGGGCCAATTTTTTTCGAAAGATGGGGACTAGTTTCGTAGCGAAAGGCAAAACCGTGTCCCTGCCAAAATCTGACCAACACCCAATTGGATTGTGCCCAAGCGCGGTTCTCATAGGGTCTCAAAAGATTCGTAACAAAATTGAGACGAGATTTTTCTGATACTCGCTCGAGTCCCCTCAGGGTCAGAGGATTCGAGACGAAACCAGCGAGGGTCAGTATGAGGGTATCCTTGGAGTTTGCGTTAACGATTCGTGGATCTAAAAAATGATTGCACAAATACTGTCCAACCTCGATCAAGAGAGCTTCGTAATCGGGTATCTTTTCGATCGGTACGGTCGGATGGAAATGACTACGCAGACCGAGGCACAAGTCGGAGAGTGCTTCGAGATAAAACTCTGGAACGAAACTAAACATGCTGCCCTCTTGGCTCGATTTAGCGAGCGTCCAGGTAACGACGCGCAACAGCCAAGCTATTTGTTGCTGCTTCTCTTCGGAATAAACGGCGGCGCGTACCCAAGCCATGTGTCGCGATTGTTCGATCAATTTTTTCTTAAAAACACCAATCGTGCGAATCAATTCTCTTTCGATATTTATAGCTTCCTCGTCGTCCTTGGATTTTTTATTATGATTAATCGACTCGAGACGTCTCGTTGCTTCCGAGAGTGCAACGATGTATTCCGACATGCTCTCGCGGAGACCCGCTATTTTCGCAATTTGTTTCTTCGCAGCGGCATGATAAAATAATATTATACCGTCGAGAAGCTCGAGCAACGAGAGTCGTTCGTCCGCGGAACCGGGCCGAGCGAGCCTCCTCGCAGTATCCTCTTCCCTCCGCCGGTTATTGCTCGACGTATAACCGAGTCTTTCGAGTATCATCGGAACAGTCGCCGCGGTCGCTGCTGCCGGCGCTCCCGATGAGTTCATGCTTATCAAACGCGCTAAAGTTGGTATTTCGTTGAGAGCGGCTCGGCCTGCTTCGCCCATTAACGTGCCATTTGGGCTCGCGGTGACGCCAGCGGTAGCGCTACTCGACTCTTGCGCCATTCTTCTTTCACCGTCTTCCATTCTCGCTATAATCTCGTGATTACTTCCCAAATTCGCAATTAAATCCCTCTTGTATGTCTTGTTCAAATGCGATAAAACACCACCGAGTCTGTCGATACCGTAATAATCGAGGGAACCATCATAAAAAGATCTACAACAAATAATATATGCGTATTATTTAGCAACTGCCATTGTTATACGAGACCCCCGAGATTGGGGAGCCTCGTGCGAAAGAAAGAAGAGAAAAAAAAAACAACAACAACAACAAGACCGATCACGAGCGATACGGATTACGTCGCACACCTGCATGGTATGAAAATTGTATCTTCGGTATAAAGCCACAAGACCTTGAAAGCTCCGAGAAGACGATGGAAACAGCACACGGTAATGGGTAGAGGTGTCTTGAAAGATAATAACGCTCCTCATGTACAACCTGTTGCCGTTAAACGAGTCACTCGCATCTTCGCAACGCGGTGTGGAACCGCGTCGTTGTTATTCATCAAAAGTTTTTTATACTTGTCCAGGCAGAAGATTGAAAATATTCAACCAGACGCTACGTACGCCCCGGGGCGTTGCCAGGGATTTGAAAAATCGTAATATCAATCAATAAATAATAGAGGAAATGCCGAGTCGGCGGTTCCACAGCCGCGGGGCGCTTCCGCGATGGCAAATTTGTCCTCCTCTTTGATGTTGTAGCAAATAAAACGACGGCACATTATCATCATGGTACGAGAAGCAATCGGACTCACTCTACCGGAGACGAGATTTTCGTGAAGAAATCGTCGAAACTTGGTGAGAAAAATGGTCCTTGAGGAAGGAGTACGGTTAGTGGCGTCGTTGTTATCCAAGAGGAGAACGAGCAGTTCAACCTGAAGGCATTCCAATTCTAGCGGGGAAACGAAAGAAGCAACAAGACGATTTGGTGAATCGATTATGATAATAATTAACGAGATTGATTATAGAGTAACTTGCACGAGATGACCACCGCGTACCCGATATAGCATTCTTGATCTCGTTGCAAGCATCCATGTAGCTCTTTTTGGAGATATCGAGCGAGTCATCGATCAGCGGCGGATCGGTTTCCCACCAAATTTTATTAACAACCTCCTTCAAACCGTGTTCATCGAGCGGTTTTACGTGAAGAAAATTAGCAAACCTCACACGATCGAAGAGTACGTACTGCAAAAGGTGTTGTCTCGTTTTAGCGTGACGACAAAGATCTATCAGGGGCGCAAGGTTGTCGCATTGATTCGGATACGAGATCATCAATGATGCGTGTCTAAAAGACGACAGCAAAGAAACAACTGTATTTTCCAAGCAAACTTTCATCTCCTCTTGTTCCATAAACATCCACATTAGATCGAGACATAGCATTAATTCCTGCGGATTTTGTTGCTCCTGCGACTTTTCGGACGATTTTATTCTTCGGATGAATGGTATAAAAAGTGCTTCGGTTACGTGGGATGAGGTCAAAAGAGGTCCCAAATATTTAATGATTAGCCTGCTCAAGCATAACAGGTATGTCTCGATGGAAACCCTCTTCATCACCCCATTATTCTTCGATGTTTGTTGAACATTCGTTGAGGATTCGTCGAAATTTCGAAATCCCGTATCTCGGCTTCTTTCTTTCATTTGTACGAGGAGTCTCGTCAGCCATTCGAGCAAAAGTAGTACTTTTTTGAGCTCATTCCTCGGTGGTGCTTGAGGGGCCTCGTATCCCTTGACCGGATATTTCAATGGTGTTGAGCCAAAATTTGCCATCAAATTTTCAGTGAATGCGAGACTAACGGTTGGAAAATATGCGATTCCCGCTCCTCTTGGAATATTTTCGAACGCCACCCCAAGATTCCTTCCATTTCTGTAAAATGATACGCATCCCTCATCCAAGTCCAATGCGCAACCGATAATATCACCGGAAAGCCAAGCCTCCCCGTATTTGTACGTAGTTACATTCCATTTTCGTACGCGATTCCCATCGTACGCGAACGACGTAACCGTATCACCTGCAACATTTTTCATTCTTACGCACTTACCATCGACTTGATTGAGCATTGTGTACCATCGAATCTTTGTCGGAACGATGCGATTCGAATAAATATATCTTTTTATCAATCATTTCAATGATTTCTAACATCACGATCTCAACCGATCTCTTCTGCGCTATTGCTGCTGCTGCTGCTGCTGTTACTTCCGCACTCGAGTAATCCCTCGCGTTCCAACAAAAATTCCATAAATTTTCTCGATTTCAGTGTTAAAAAATTTTTCATCACCCGATGGTACCGACCTACGCCTGACTCGTGACTGAATTTACATTGCGCAGTTCCCCAGCCTATTTGCATTACACCTTTGGACCCCAATTGGACTTCGTACAACCATTTGCCGCTGTACAAAGCTGTATTGGCTTTTATGGTACTAAAGTTGCTTTGGGAATTGACGCTCAGTCTGTCCGGTGAAACAATGAAAAGCCCGTGATGAGTAGCGACGTCAAATTTCACCAACTTTGGTCCTATTCGTCCGGGCCGTTGATCTTCTTGTATCTTTGATGCATCATCCTCGGCCAGAGCCGCTTCTATATAACATTCGGCTCGACTCAAACTGTGAAAAGTCATGATTCGTTAACAATGAATATACATTTTTCGAAGCTAATTGCCCAAAAATACAACAAAGGTAATCGTTGTAAATAAATATTATTACGGTAGGCAGCAAGATATTTTATCCATGTATGAAACATAAAAAATGTATAAAAGCAATAAAAAGATTCTCATTACTATTACCTGCTTGGATTTGCAAAATTGTAAACTTTTGATTTGGCTCCACCAATAACACCAGTTGCAAGTTCATCCGATAGCTCATTGAAACCGGGTCCAAAAATTTTCCTTACAATGTCCTGTATCTCCATTTTCCGTCTGCTTGCCCGTCCGCCTTCCTTTCCCGTATTTCACAAATCCGCAATTAATAATCATCAAAAGCTTCCATCGAAATCTTCGAGCTCTCGCCGCATACGGTACAATCAATTTTTTGGTTATTCTTTCGCGTTTGCGCACATTCTCTTGCGTTAGTTGATAAATATAATGAATTCGGGTAGTTTTTTTCCATGATTTTCAATTTTCAATCTCGGTTCAAATTAATCACTCATAATCCAAATCGAGTAATTCAACATATTGAGGGGGTTAGGAGTCACCGCGATGGTACTCAAAGGGGAGCGGAGCTCAGAATAAGATCGTGCAAGTGACTGAAGGTGGATTGAAGAAGTGACACAAGTGCATGACAAGACCGACAAGACTAAAAAAAAAAAATAAAGAATATATATAATATACACACGGCGGTTGTGTTTTTTTTGTTCTTATGTTCGGCTGTAATTCCAAAACCAACTACCGGTAGCGCTGTAAGTAGCGAGGTATGACGAATGCGTAATTCGTCACCAGAGTGCGCTGATTTCTGCGCTAGGAACCGCGAATTTGCGAATTTCGTACTGCTTTAGCATTTTATACTGATTTGATAATTTGATCATTGAAATGTTAATAAATGAGAGGAGCGTGACGGACTTGGGTGACTAATATATAAGTATAGCATAAACAATAACCGCTAGTCGATAAGAAACATGAACGTATTGACTAACTCATTCTTATAGTTTACATTATAATAATCTCCATACGTTGAAATGTATCGAAATAAGGCTTTCTTTGATTTCTTATATAACTAGTTTTAATATCCCAATACGATACTTTTACCCACTTTCATCTTATAAATATTAGGCTAGGACATATTCTTCGTCACTCTTATTTGACTCTTATGCTAAGGACCTAGAATAATAAGGGCATTGTGTGGTTGCGAAGCGAGCGTGTGAAACCGAAGCGTGGGTCGCGAGACCCCAGAATTGAATGAATGGGAGAACCAGCGTAATTGGTCCGCATATGAGCGGAGCGCGTACAGAGTCTGCGCGTGAGAATCAAAAGATTTGTAAGACTAAAAGTCGAACGGAATATAATTAGAGAGAACATTGTTGTCAGCCGAAGAGTCAAGATCTATATTTTCGTCAATATATGCATCAAACATTTATATCTTTGTCTTGAGTTATTGGAGAGAAATTCGCAAGGCGAGTTTCAACTCCTTATCAATCGAACCCACCCGAAACTAAATCATTCGGAATAATAGTTATTATAATTCCCGCTCGGAGCGTTACAGAGGTGTGGTGACGAATGCGTAATTCGTCACCAGAGTGCGCTGATTTCTGCGCCAGGAACCGCGAATTTGTGAATTTCGTACTTTAGCATTTTATAACCTCCATAAACTTGGCCGAACGACTTGCGCTTTTCTAATTTTTTATTAATAATATCTTTAAGTGATCGTTTAGTAGTCATCAGTACTGTAATTAAAAAGTTTAGTAGTAATTAATTATTTCATAATGGAATAAACAAAATTTGGGTGCAAGTTGGCCGAAATTTTTTTATCTGTGTTTGAACCGCATTGCAAAGAAAACGTGTCATATATATACGTACGCGATATTGAGCGATAATTATATTGTGGATGAATTTTTGGAAATCGTCGTTGGTCAACAATGGCCGATGCGATTATTATAGGATTGTTACCAGCAGTTGCCAGTGGCCAAGTTAGACTCACGGATCTGGAACGCGTGAAGCTAGTCGCGGCTAGTCAAAAAGAAAGAAGAAAACTCATCGTCAGCAGTGTCTTGCATGGCGAGATATTTCGGGCATATTTCGGTGGATTGTTTGCCCTCAATGATAGCTTCGAAATCGTTATAAATACCATAAATTATGTAGTATTATTATACTATTCTCTCGCATATTCGCAAAGAATGACCGCGCCTTGGGCATATTTGGCGTCGTTCGCAGCATATATGGTTGATACGATGGGTAATTTTATGGATTTTCGACGTTTCAACTTGTTTTTATTAATCCAGCTGACTACGGAATATTATATCAAGATTATATAGTTTTCTCGAGTCAAAGTTATTATAACCTCACTGTATTATATTGTATTTTCCCATCGCCGATCTTGGGATTTTTTTTTTTTTGTTTTTCATCAGCTCATGCATACTCGCGTTATTCCCAAATAAAACAAATATAAGAATTATTATTATGTCGAGTCATTATTTACTTATCATTGCGCCCGTTACTCATCGTGAATAATATGTTGAAAATGAGATTTAAAAAATTTGAAACATGCCGTCCGGTTTATCGAAATGCTGGTTTTTTGGAATATATATGGAAAAAAATGATGTCCGGCTCGGAACATGCGGTTACGGTGATTTTTCTTCATGGAACAAATACATATTATTGCGTCAGTCCGCGAACTCTCCGTAGGTCACGTATAGTAATTTTATCGCTTGGGATGCGACTGATGTGTGTATGTGTGTGTATATAGAGTAGATTATAGCGATTTGGGACGTAGAACATTGTTGAAAACTGTCGTTAATACGAAACAGTTGTACATAACCCAACAAACGAACTTGGATAATTTTTGTAACTTTTTCATCAAAGTTATGATTTGCATCGGTTCGTCAGATGTCAGAGTCATTACGGAAACATGAATTATACAAATTGTTGCCCTCGCACTTTCTCAAATATATATTAGAAAAAGAAACGAAGATGGCAATGTTCTCCCGCCTGTGCATAAATTCCTGTAATTTAAAGAACACTATTTCCCGCACGTATATGATTGAAACTTTCCGTTCATGGATGCCCTCTTCCACCTACCATTTCCAGCACTCTTCGGCCCCAATTGAGACATGTAGGATCGCGAATACAGTGGCGCGAGTTCAATGATATAATAACTGGACTGGTTATGAATAATACGGACCTCGTAGATGCCGTAATGGATCGTTTGAACCGAGTTTAATTCGTAATATTTGCATGAAGATTATACAAATTCATGTATCTACGGCAAAGATATTCTTTCGTTATTATTATTATTAGTATTATTGTTGTTGTTGTTGTTGTTGTTGATGTTGTTATTATTGATATTCCATTATTGTTAGGTAATAGACGCACGGTGCCCTTTATCATATGTAGTACTATGCTATCATAACTATAATAAGATTACAGTTTTGTCAAATTTTTTTTGCTCTTCTTTTACATATACGGTATTGTTTATATTAATCATCTTCGTCATTATGGTTATGGATCGCTGTGGGGAGGCATTGTTACAATACGCAGATTAGTATTGTTAATAATCTCACTGTTATACCGAGTATAGTTTATCAGATTATGAGTTACAACCTATTTCATTTATTACGACATCCACTTAGATTAAATCGGCCTGCTTTAGCAATATCCCAGCAGCAGTAGCAGCAGCAGCAGCAGGTAAGCCGCGCTCTCTCATGATTCAGTAACTCTCGATACGATAATTTGTAAAAATTTTTTTGCTTAAACCGCGTAACTCTTTTCCTGAATAACACGACGCGAACGACGGAACACTCGTTTGGACTGCGTTAAAAAAGTATGAAAAAAATAGATAGTTGAGAGTAATAAAAAATAATATAACGATCTTACATAGTAATGAACGCGAGAATCGATGAATGGATGAATGAATGGATACTTGATATATTCATAATTCGTAGCTTCGCTGCGAGGATAACGATACAATTAAAAGCGTTTATAAAGGAACATCGTACGTGGTTTTTATTTTCATTTGCTTTACTCCTCTTGTTCGTTCAACACCCGAGTGTCCTGTTTAATTGTAAGCGCTAAAATTCAACACGACAACAATTATGAAATTCTTTACATTTGGCGATTGATCGCAATAAAAAATAAATTATATTCCCTCGTAAAAATTACAAATTCGTTTGAGCTTACGTCCTAAATATTTGTTTCCTTAGTTTCAGATCCTGTTCTCACTCGTTATTTTCGATGCATCCTATGGGAACTTTTTTCGGTAGATTTTCGTATGCGCTGGCGTACGAAAAGGCGCACACATTTCTGGTGATACTCTCTTCCTGCTCGTATCATCCGTACGATGACTAGAAACTTGAATTCAAGAATTATTCTGGTAAAAAAATAACACAAGAGCATATTATTATATTGTTCATCATGTTCTTCTTCTCTCTTATTGGGTAAAAAAAATAAACTCGCGCATCGGTTCGACGGGGAGGGATCTCGTCTATGTATCCTTCACACCGACCGAATACGATTGATACGAAAATCTGGCAAGTCTCTTGGTTGATACAATCACATTGCGGGGGCGTTATCCAGAGACGAGGTAGCGCGCCTTGACGCCGAGTATTAAAAAAAGATCTAGTTTTCATACGGTAATAAAGGGCGCCTATAGGCGCAACTAGGCGCAGGAAAAGCCAACTATTTCTAACCGCGTGCTTGACAAAATCGCCTTATCCCCTTTCCCTTTTCTTTTTTTGCGTTGTTCATCTTTTGCTATCCATCTATAAATCGAAAACATTTCATCTTGGCAAGATGAAATATCAGTATACAAGCTATCATCATATCCTTTTAATATCGATAGCAATTCTGACGAATAAGTATGACAGTTATTTTTGAGAATGGCTCAAAGGAGAAGATTCTTTTTTTAAAATGTGTAATGACGAACGCGTATCTTCCACCAACGACGATGTAAAAATAATTCGGACAGATTGTCACGCGTTAAAGTAAATGTACTTGATTAATTGGTTTGTTCGCTATTGTTGTGTACTTGCTGTTTCTCAATTTTTCGCGCCAATTCGGGACTCATATGTCCGAGGGGCAACGACTTTGGAAAGCATGGATTTGGTTTACGCAAAATAGTTGGCTTTACCTTAACCTGAGGTTTAAAAGAAGATGTTTGTTGTTGTTGTTGTTGTTGTTGCTGCTGCTGCTGCTGCTGCTGCTGCTGCTTCGACGATTGGCTGCCACCGGTTAAACGCATGTCGGCGAATTTAGCAGCAATTTTTGGTGTTGAGCGAGCAGGTAGCGGTGATCTTGGTAGTTGACAATCGTTGGATGTTGATATCTCGTTGTTACTGGTGGATCTAACGATTTGAGACTCGGCTATATCGGTCTCTGACGCGGTAACAATCAATTCGGCCTCGAGACGCTTAAATTTCGTCGTAGAACCGCTCTCGCTACTACTACAAGTCTTGGTATTTTTTTTCAGCGTACACTGATTCTGTTTGGCAAATCTTTCGGCGGCTGTGCTCATATCCGGTGACTCGGGACCTCCGGATGTTGTCGGTGATTTATCAGTTTCGACGGTTCTCGATGATGTCGAATAAGATGGGATAGTTTCTTCATCCGAACTACTCAAGCTAATTGATGATACTGATTTGTTGTCAATTACATCCTGTGCCGAAAGTGGCAAATCCATAACAAGATCGGGTGTGTGCTTTTGACGCATTTCACGAAACTCCTGCGAGGACCTGAATGATTTTGGGGGTATTGTTTGCGGTGTTGCTGTCGGTATCAGATGGGTCTGAGAAGTCGCGCGACGCTGCCATAATTCACGATTCGCCGAAAAAGTTGTCTGTTCATCCTGCGGCTGATCCTCTGCGCCGTGTTGATCTTGTTGATGCCGATGACGATGATGATGATGATGATGATGATGATGATTATGTTGATTATGATGTTGAGGGGAACAACTCGTTGAATCAAATTGCAACGAATTAACGTGTAAGTTCTGTTGCAATGATTCTCCCAAACTGTGCGATTTCCATTGGTCTTTTCTGGCAGCGCCTCGCTCAAACCCCATATTATTCAATGACATCGATAAGTGACGCTCGGAGGACTCTTCGTCTCTAACCACCTCACGATCGTCTGTCATTTCGTGCTCGCTTATCCCCGAGAGCGAATCTAAAAAATCAGAAACACTCCCGTCCTCGACCTCGGTACTAAACATTTCTATGATATCTGCTGTTCTCACAGATTGATCGTTGCCGCAACCGCCACCGCCGTTGTTGATGTCAACTTGAATTTTATCCGTTTCCGGGCTTGGTGCTCTGGGAATTTTCGATGGTAAGCTCGATGAGGTTGTTATTACCGCGGTTGCTGTTACAGCCATCGAATTTGAAGTGTTGACGCTTCCTTCCTGTAATTACAAATAACGATAGAGAGACAATTATCCCCCCACCCCCAAACTCCAATTAATCGGCCAATCATAAATTTTCAACGAGCGACGTCTAACCGCATAATACCGAAGAAACAAACCAAATTTTCTCTTCTAATCTTAAGGTATCGCGAATAACATTCGTTTCATCCTTTCTTGCCACAATTGTGAGGTGAGACTCGAACAAGTTGTTCGGACGATATGTAATAATGAATTTAATAAAACATTGTGCCGAATCATGGAACCGAAATCGGAGAACTGACAAGAGACTACTCGAATGAACAAATGACTACGAGAGAAATGAAAAAATACTGAGCAACTCTGAAAAAAAGGCATTCTCTATGTACGGAACAAGTTGATTGCCGATTTAACATTAATAGAATATAAAGAGCGTATTTTGCACGGAATAGTATACATCAGAAGCCAACATGCTGGCCCTGATCCAACAATAGACGTTACGCATAACATGCACGTGACACACAGGCCAACGATAAGTGTGTATATATACGTAAACACGCGCACACATTTGTGTGACGAATGAAGATTGTAAACAAGCCACAAGACCGCAAGTGCCACAAATAATAGGGGTATAATATAATCGTCGATGCGTATATTCAAAAATTGGGAAAATCTTACACTTTAGCGAACACGAAAATCACACAACTGAAAATCCATCAATGAGATGTAATATTTGAAATGATATCTCGTTATACGAGAAGAGAGAGAGAGAGAGAGAGAGAGAGAGAGAGAGAGAGAGAGAGAGAGAGAGAGAGAGAGAGAGAGAGAGAGAGAGAGAGAGAGAGAGAGAGAGAGAGTAAACGACGATGAAATATTCTCCACCGTTGTTAGACACGATTGCATAGAAAAAAATTTTCATACCGATCGATAGTCAAGTTTTATTTTTTTTTATTATGACAATTTCATAGATTGCGTCATTATCATTATTTTATTATATTCTGTAATGAATACATATCTGCCTCTTGGTTCATTCAAGTTCTTTTATAATTGGTGAAGATTGTAAAAACAGGCTTCACGGCTCCTTGCTGATTTTTTTCAATGTTTAATTTTGGATGAGCTCGCGATACCTATATCTACAGATTTTTTTCCTTTTAATGTGTATGCGATGAATGCATGAATGATCAGTCAATGGAAATCAAAATTATCTTTGAGCTCTACGTACGCCATCTGGTCGATCTGACCACGGATATGCGGTCGGTAATTTATACCAGGTAACCAACCGGTCGTTGCCACCGAGTCATCTTGTTTCGAGACGACTAACTAACGAAATTTTTTATTAATGAAAAATTTAAGACTGGCCTCGTCGAAGAAACTCGTGGAATTTCATAATGAACCACGACTCAACTGTTTGCGATTTATCGGTAAATCACCCCGCTCGAAATCATATACTCGGCATCGTAGACAGTATTTGAAAATCAGCAAGATGGCAGGTAAAATTTGTTTTCTTTAAGCGTTCACTTTTCTCAAATATTCCTTGGGTTTGTTGATATGAAAATATATAGACTTCCAACCTCGTGTTGCGGACAGTGATTCCATCACTGCCCACAACAGCACAAAAGCACATTTTGCGTAATTTTTTTCAAAAATTTTATTTTCAGACGGTGTGGAGGGGGGATTCGGAAGTGGGAATAAGAAGCGGGAATGAGCGACTCTTCGCGAAGCGTTACTCACCTAAGCACAAAGAGTTTCCACCATTTTGCCTAAGACGTTGCTCCCGACGCATACGCGTCATTGTCTTCCGAATCGCCTACAGACCGAAATTGTTCTACGAAACTCTAGAGGATTCAAGAAACCAACTGAATAGTCAATGCGATACTCCTTGAATAAGATATTAAGGAAAATAGATGATAAAGACGGCGACAGCGATGGCGTTGAATAGAAACGATTTTCTGCATACGATATAAATATATTCTGTATACGGTAAAAAAGCAGGAACGGTGATGAAAACGGTAGAGAAGAAAAAAGAATTCTTATTAATAAATGCCCGAGAATCACAGAAAATAGAACGATTGAGCGGCGATGCGGGGGGGAAACGTTAGAAAGAAAGTCAAAGTCACACGCTCACGCAATACCGGCAGCAGTTTTATCGAATAGTTTTTAGTCCGGCGAAGGTCGTTCGTCTATCGTATCGCGAGACGGCATTTTAGCACATCGCGAAAAGCACCAACACTAAACGTATATCTGGAAAGACAGTAAGCAACCCAACCATTAAATTCGGAAATTCATGATGATGATGATACGTAATGGAAATAAAAAGATACAAACGGTGCATAGAAAAAGACATTTATCAAGTAAAAGGCAAATGTGGAGGCGAATGATGCGTGTCGTATAATAAGACGGATAGTAGTAGTCCGTATATGCACATGCAGAGCAGCATTCTGGCGTGTATACGGTCGTATATTATCACAAGTTTATTTACAACGAGACAAAGTGGAAATAAAATCATTTTTATCCTCCAAACGTATTTTATAAACAATTTAGGTCCCATGTATTTTTAAAGTCGTAAAACAAAATTGCGTTGAAACGAATGACATAAACCCAAACGATAACAGTTCACTGCAATACCCGCCGCCGTCCATTTTCGCAATGCTTCGATTCCGTTGTTTTTTTCCATCTTCCTCTCTCTCTCTCTCTCTCTCCCCACCCCTCTCTGTCTATTTTCAAATGTATTATCCTTGTTTGTGATGTGCTCTACTGCTCTATAGTGGACTAGCACAACCCTCACTTTCGTTGTCTATGTAATTCTCATTTCCTTCGAATCTGACATCTCGTTGATAGAGGATTATCAAGGTAATTGGAAATTTGATTCACTTATAAAGATTAGTCGTGATCAGCGGGTGTACCACGGTCATCTAATTTTTTCTCTTGTTTTACGACCAAGCAGTGCATGTGTTGTGCGGAAGATGTAGAATATAGTTTCGAATCCATGAAAGGTCTGAAGTTTTTTTTTTTTTTTTTTTTTTTCAATTATTATTATTGTATCAACGACCCCTTGATAGATTCCGAGAGCGAAATTTGAAAAGGGTTTTCATCTCTCTGTCTCTCTCCCCCCCTCCTCCCATACGACTCAAAGAAAACACGATTTCGCACATTTTTGGGCATAACTCTGTTGTAGCCATGCGCAATTTGCATCTCACTACATACTATACGTACGAGTTTCAGCACCACAATCGGCAAGGCGGACGAGCGCTCAGGCGCGCACTACTCACCGCGCGCACACGCACACACACAACCACGCGCGCCCAAACATAGATATTGATGAAACAACAATGCTCGATAAATGTTTTGGAACGAGACGAAAATAAAAAAAATTTAAGATTAAACATTCATACAACAACAAAAAACAAGAAGCACAATGAGGAACGAAGACGAAATGAATGACTGCTATACGGTCGTTTCCAATACCTCTCGACTGATGATCGGTTGTGAGGACGTTACGCAGATTGTAACGGGATCCGTAACAACGCTTGTAGTAATAATGTTGGATCCGGTGCCGGTGTTGCTCGAGATGTCGGTATGATTGCCGGTCGCAGTCGTATTCGTCGCCTCCGATGATACCGTCGTCAATGCTGGCCAAATACTGGTATTGCTCGTCGGACCCATGAGCGGTGAATTATTACTCGATAGGGCGCTCTCCGCCGAACTCGAAGCTCTTCTCCGCATTGACTCTTCGCTCGACGATTTCAACAACTCTTTCTCCCGATCTTCGTCCCTTGTAGAAACGGCGAAAACGAAAGAAAAAAAAATAAAAAATAAAAAAACAATGCGCCATGAATAAAGAATCCTAACGAGCGTGATGAAAGAAGGAAATGAGAATGATTTGAAGAAGCTATAAATCTTTGACCAGCTCACTTGATTTTCAGCATGATATACTTGTCGGGAATCAAACCCTCGCGACTGTTGAGAGAACCTTTCCACCAATCGTAGCTAACTTGCATAAACAGCGTGAGGGTATCACCTTTCTTGAAACTGAGCTCCCGTTCCGATCTCGCGTGGAAATCAAACTGTGCGGTCGCTTCCAAATTCTCCGATTCTACAATTATAAGAATGATAATTTGTGATTCAACTAGTTATCGAAGATGTTTGGATTTTGTATGGTAATTAGTGTGTAACGGCAGACGTTTTTCCTCACCATCTTCGGACGGATAAACTTCAGAGTCCATGTCTTCTTGTACTTGATCGGTGGGCGAATCCCCGACATCCCTGCCGGCGATTACAAGAGTATATTTTTATTTCATACTGCTCGTAAATAAAAATAATATAATTATATAGAGAAATATAAAAAATTGAACTAACGCGTCGTCAGGCTCCCGACTTATATATTTCTCATATTGTATTCCACCAATGTCCTCAGGAAATATTTCCTCGCAGAACGTTATTATGTTTTTAATGAGATCATTGACCTGATTCTGGTATTGGACCTGATCCTTGTCCTCAGGCACCGGGACGAGAGTCGGTCCAAAGCATATCGCCAGATTGTAAGGATCCATCATGTTCTCGTCAGAGAATTCGGAAAGACTAATGAAACGTAATGTATGATCAAATCGTTGGAATAGTTATTTTTTTTATTGTTGTTCCAGTGTTTATAAACTTGTCATTTGTAAAATCTCTCTTCTCTCTTTTCTCTCGTTCATCATGTAAGATTACGAATTTGAAAAATTTAATACGTCCGCGTATGTATGAAAAAATAATGATGAGAGAGAAAAGAAAAAATGAGACAAGTTGTCGATGATGAAAAATCTAGTAGCGAGGGATATGTCCACTAAAAATGTACTAGAAAAATTAGTGCTCAATAAAATTTGAACTAGCAGCGCGTTTTACTCGCTATATAGGACAATCGTGAATTGACAACACAACGTGAAGTGGGGGGAGGGGGAAATATTATCGGAGTGTCCACCCCCCCGACGCTCCGTTCCTTCCCGCGCGTGCATGTACTTACTGATTAAGAAAAGCAAAGAGGTATCGCATGACTATGACTACGGGTCTTGGAAGACTCGAGATGAGTTCCTTCATCTTGACGACGAATTCATGCTTCGATTCCAACTGTGCCAATTCCATGAGATGCTCAAAATATATTATTGGAAAAAGAGGCTCGCGAAGTTCTCGAAGATAGAGCTTGAATACACCAGCGACGCTGTTGATGTCGGATGCGTCGGTGACGTCCGCCAATGGATCGTCCCCTCTCTCGAACCATTCGCGAAAGTTATTTATCTCAACTTGCGAACCCGACACGCGAAAAATACCTTGATGGTGAAGACCGTAAAGATTAATCACTCTGATGCAACTTTTCATGATCAAGGGAATCTCCTGATTTGTGCTCTCAAGATATTCTTCTAACGAGCCTGCAAATAATTTTGGCTGTCCGTTCATCTGCAGACGTCCGATTCGTTTTCTTCTCGCTTGTTTCTGTTTCGTCGTTGAAATCGAAGGATTTGGCGAGGCGTTCGATCCATCTTGCAAACTTTGCCGTATGTATTCCTGTTTCGCATCCAGTCTCGCTATTCTCGATGTACCGAGAAGATATTCTCGAAATTTCTACAACGAATAATATACAATTACTGTGTACCGACATTATCTTGTATACAGAACATTTACTGGCCGATGTATCGAAAGAAGAGAGAGTATAGAAAAAACGTGAATAGTCAAGCAGCAAGCAAGCACGGGTGCTTGGGTGAAATTGAAGTGAGGGGGAGGCACATGCCAGGAGATGAATCGTTGCTAAGGGTTGTTTGAAAAGAAAAGAAAGGGATCCGACAACGTGTGCACTCGTGACAAGATCACCGAGTTTTTCTATTTTTTTTATCATTATTTGAGTAAAAGAAAAGTTTTTTACCGAGATAAACATGAGTGAAAATCAAAACGAAACAAAGGCTAATTTAAATATCGAGTTGGATCGAAATCGAGTAATTCGCGTAATAATGAAAATGGACGCGCTCTCTAAAATATACATATCCAAAGGTTAGACGAATAGGAGGTGGGCGCGGTTAAACACTTGGCGAGCGATTACTCTCGCTGGGTCGACGATGACGATGATGATAATATTATTTACCGTGAGGTAAAATTCTTCCGTCTCCTGGCGGTCTGCTCTGAGCTTAATCTGTAACGTTTCCGGTGGTCTCGATGTTGGCATTCCGTTTTCTCCAAAATACCTTGAACAATCGTAATCCTTCGCCGTCAACATTTCCATCAAACTTGCTTCGGCCGTTTCCAACGTCTTCCAAACTTCCTCCGATTCTGTTCTCAATGATGTGACTCTCTGTTGAAGCTGAGTCAGTCGTTGCTCCATCTCGGTGTGCAAAACTTTTTGTAATTCTGGCTCTGGCGTCTACAAAATTCAACAACAATCTACGTTAATAGCACGTTCGTTGGCCGCATTGGCCGTGGGAGGGAGGGAGGGAGGGAGAGTTTGAACGAGAAAAATTTTTCCCTTCTTTCGAGGAAAATAAAAAATAAGGCAACGCGAAATGAGATGTTGAATATGATTAACCTCATCCCCGCGTTGAGACTGGAACTCGAATTTTTTCGGAATCATAAAAGCCCCGTGATGGGATTCGAGGAATCGCTGCTTGTCAGCTCTCGAATCCAGTGAATTGACACAAGCGGCCAATTGCTCAGCTCCGTTTTGCAACGAGCGTTGTCTTCCCTCTTCGGCGCTACAATGCATCAAAAGTGCCCTAGCGATGCAATTATGAAATCCAAAGTCCATACACTAAAAACAATGATGCGCGGATCGATTAAACGCGTCGTTGAGTCAACGCGTACCGTTGTTTTGTACGCGCTAATAATGAGTTTGGGCATGAATATTACATTAATAAAAATACTTGCATCGATTAGATCCGAGAGGTCATCGACGAAATATTTGTGTATCGTCGTATTCGATGCCTCTAAACAGAGTATGTATTCGTTTCGAGCTTTCAATGCTTTCAACTTGGCTTCTGTGTATTTGTTCTTCCTCTGTAAAGAAAAAACAAAAAACAAAACAAAATTGGTACATTATTGTACATTATGGACTTATGCGTGAAACGTATGTACAAAACAACGATGACGTCGAATTTGAAAAGAAAAAATGATTATAATATTATTACTTTTTCGTCAGGAAGCGCCCGAAGCGTGGCCAATAATAAAAGTACACGATATTTGAGGATTTTATTCATTAACGAGACGATCGGACAAAATCGATCTTTCTCATTATACGCTTTGAGCCGCAAAAATTAACGAAAAACGCTCAAATGTGTGTTTTTATAATTCTCATGAGGAGGAATATGCGAAAATGTTGAAAAAAAAATTGAAAAGCGACGTTGAAAGAGTGCGCGGTGTTGTAAAAATTTTAGCGCGCGTGTTAATCTTTCGTCCTCCGATTGTGCAATTCTATCCGAGGCCACTCCGATCGGTGGCGCATGTATTTTGGGGATCCGCGCCTTCGTGCCTTCGCACGAGTGAAGCTGTGTTTGTTTTTTCACGTGGCACCAGTAGGAGGAAAAGAAGAAAAACAGAGAATCAGCGAGAGTTGTTGGACACTTAAAATCCTCGATTCCGGACACCTCTGGTCTTTCTATCCGCGATCGACCAGCCACCGAAGGGAATGTAGAGGTTAAATGAAAAAACTTTGGCTACACCGAAACAGCAGCGAAAGAAAATGAGTATACTTATTTAAAGCTCGAATTTTCGGCACAATGCTAATCAATAACGATAATCCGTAATTCGTCGTAGGATATCCTTTACTTGTCGTTCTCGTTGCAAGTACGGGACGTCGCGGTTCGAGCTTTATTATCGTTGTGTTTGAGTCAAAGATGAATATCAAATGGAAAATAAAAAAGACTGCTGATGAAAAGTTTTCTATGGTTTTTTAAATAAATGGTGTGTCGAAAAAAATCGATTTTTTTTTTTCGGCTCCACAAGCATTTTTCTTCTTATTATGCCAAAACGATGAAGCTAGCCGAAAGGACAGCTCGAAATAAAATTATTTCGGCCGGCCCACCGCATACTTCAATCTTCCATAAGAATGACACGTGAAAAAAAACTTGGGTGATTATCGTTTCATATCATCTGTAAAAAAATTTCACGGATATTCTGCTTACGTATTTTTGTAGAAAATTGAATTCCCTATAAATAAAGTCCTTAGAGTTATTGGCCTAGAACCAACCGTTCAACGGTTACAGCAGTTGTAAGTCACCTAGCCAGATTTCGCATGTATCATTTTCCATTTTCGAGGTCGCTCCTTTTAAGGATATTTTTGGTACAGGCTTACAATGTTGCCATGCTAAACCATGCTAAAAACATAAAAAATTTCAAAATGATCAGAATTTTATAAAATTTGGTGAACATATTCTTTAGTGCCAAATTTGACAATACAATTTTTTTAAGATTTTTCTTCTGTAGTACAGTTATCGAGTAATTGATCACTAAAGTTCACTTGTATAAGCATAGCGTTTCCACATACACTCTAACGACCAAAAGTATGGAATCACTCGACAACAATTCGAGCCGCACTAAAAGTTTGATAACTTTTTGAAGAATCAAGATATTTGGATTTAGCAAACGGCGTTTTGAAGAGGACAAATTTTCCTTCATATCCCTCTTCCCAGATATTTTTTATGATTTTTTTTTTTTTTTGGATTTGGCACGCTATTTTGAAAGTGACTGTTTTCCGGTGTTTTTTGTCCGTTTAAAACTGGACGCATGAATTGTGAGAATTTTTCCCTTTTCTTTATGACAACCTTTTGAAGCGAGGAACAATAGCTTCAATTTCGTTTTTGAAAAAGTTTTGTACGTTTTTTTTCGCAGGGTTATCTCATTTTTACCTGAAAAAGACGACTTTTTCAAAAATGTGGCTAATCCCGAAGATTTCGAAACTTGGATGAAATTGTCAAGAGGGAAAAAATTTGCAGAAGATCGTTCTGAATCGACTGGAATTGTATCAGAATGTTTGTTCGATATTTTTTTTGGCAATTCCAGTAAGAATTCCGACAACTGCAGTATTGGTATCGGTTAGCACATGGTCATTTACTTATTTTTATGTCCCAAAAATAATTCCACCTCCTTATTTCTCGAATTTTGAAAAAAAAAAAATGTTTGGGGCAAAGTGGCTACCCCCTCGAACGCGATTAAAATCGATAATTGTCACTTCTCGTTAAATAGACGTTGTAATTGACTGTTCCCGCATGGAACATTGAAGGCTGCGATAAACCGAAAAGAAACGAGGCATAGTAGGGACCCTCCTTTGATGGGATGAAAAAAAAATTAGTCGGAATACTTGGATAAATTTTACCATTACCCGTGGCAAAAGCCCGTTCTTATCGGGGGCAAATCGTAGGAAAACCGCCATTATCACGAGTCCGTCGTATCGCGCAAATCTAGTGAGTAAGAAAAAAGAGATAATCAAAAAAGAAAAATTCTTGTCTGCGGCGGACGTTGCTTGTATTTTCTGCGATCAACTTTCTTCGCATTCCCCCGAAGACTGGATTCGCTGCGAAATATGCCTAAAATGGGCGCACACCTTGTGTGCAGGTGTTGATGAATATGAAGTCCGTTATAAGTACGATTTTTGTCAATCGAAATAAAATAGAGATTTATCAGTAATTCGCAAAATGATTCTCACCCTCTGCCTCAAATAGCTATAAATTTCTCAGAAAACATAGAATTCTCACTGATCCTGTGCCCCGCCAGAAATTGGAATTGTGTGAATGGCCACTTTGCCTCAGAATTAAAAAATGGCCCAAAAAAAGTGGGTGGCCACTTTGCCCCATGTTCCCCTACAACATTTGTATTTATGAACTTCTCTTCTTCTTCGATCGATGAGAAAAAATTCTCATCGATCGAAAACTCGAAGATAAGAAGATTTTGTCTCTTAATACTTTGGCCCAAACCACACGGTATTCGAGTTAAGCCACTGCAGTTGTCGGAATTCTGACTGGAATTGCCAAAAAAAATATCGAACAAACATTCTGATACAATTCCAGTCGATTCAGAACGATCTTTTGCAAATTTTTTCCCTCCTGACAATTTCATCCAAGTTTCGAAATCTTCGGGATTAACCATATTTTTGAAAAAGTGGCCTTTTTCAGGTAAAAATGCGATAACTCTGCGAAAAAAAAATCGTACAAAACTTTTTCAAAAACGAAATTGAAGCTATTGCTCCTCGCTTCAAGGTTGTCATAAAGAAAATTAACGGGAAAAATTTTCACAAGTCATAGAGTACCAAATCCAAAAAAAAAAAAATCATAAAAAATATCTGGGAAGAGGGATATGAAGGAAAATTTGTCCTCTTCAAAACGCCGTTTGCTAAATCCAAATATCTTGATTCTTCAAAAAGTTATCAAACTTTTAGTGCGGCTCGAATTGTTGTCGAGTGATTCCATACTTTTGGTCGATAGTGTATATATAGGTATATACATTCCGGGCATAAGAAATCTGCTTTAATGCGTAATTACTCGATAACTAGGCAGAAGAAAATTTTGAAAAAAAAATGTGTTTTCGCACTTGATGTTGAAGAAAATTATCACCAAATTTGACCAATTTCTAATTATTTAGACTTTTGTACCATACATCGTTAATGGTGCTGTTTAAATTGGCCCGAAGCCTATGTTTTCTTATATTTTTTAAGAATTAAGCAACAAAGTAGCAATTTTAGACTGAAACGGTTCGGCATTACGCCAACGTGTGCGCTTACAGCGCTCAAACGGTTCGGTATTACGCCAACACGTGATTATTTATTATAAATTATTAATCAATCCAATTGTAAGCACAGGAAATAAATTGAAGTGTTTTCTCTCTCTCTTTCTCTCTTTCTCTTCCTATGTACATTTGTATCTGTGCATTTGGTTTGGTTAATTGAATTTCATAATTTATTCAAACAAAAATAATAGTGGAAAGACAAACAATTTATCTCGTTCGTTCAAACAAAATGGGAACAGTATGTACCTGATATTTTTGCCTAGATAACGATCCTAAAAGCCATTTAAAAAAAAAAACTATACGTCAAAATAGTTTTCAGCCCAATTTAAACACCGCCATTATAAAAGGAGCGACCTCGAAAATAAAAATTTATACATGCGAAATCTGGCTTGATGATGTTGGAAACTTTAAACTGTTGTAACCGTTGAACGGTTGGTTCTAGGCCACCGACTCTTCGGACTTAATTTTTATAGGGAATTCAATTCTCTACAAAAATACGTAAGTAGAATATCCGTGCAATTTTTTTTACAAATGATATGGAACAATGTTCACCGAAGTTTTTTTTTTTCACGTGTTATTCTTATGGAAAATTGAAGTATGCGGTGGGCCGGCCGAAATAATTTTATTTCGAGCTGTCCTTTCGGCTAGCTTTATCGTTTGGTAAAATAGGAAGAAAAATGCTTGTGGAAGCCGAAAAGAAAATATGGATTCATTTCGACACACCCTAGTTATCTAATTATCTAAACTCATACAGTTGTAAAGATTTTTTGGAACGTTGTCACGCTTTGATCCCCGAGAAATAGAATGGGGGAATGGGGGCGGGCGCGTGAGAACAGGATCACCTTTCTCGACAAAGTGGTGCGCGAGGGGGTTGTTGTAGGTTGTAGGAGAGTACGACGAGCAATCGATATCGCATCTCGAGCCGGAGAGCTCTCGCTTCTCCAGGGTCAAGGGCCAGCTATTGAAGCGTGCGCGCGCGCGCGCACTTGTTTACTTGCAAGTTGGTTAATCCAACAATAAAATCAACGATGCGTCAAGTAACAATTTTAGTGATCCTATTTTTAATCAATCCCCGCGGCGTTTCTCATAACTCCCGTTCAAAACAACACATTTGATTCTCGGTAGGTCATATAGCTTTGGCTCTTTCACATATATTTATATGGTGTGAACGGTTTTCAAATAAACGAACGAACCTTGTTGACTTCCTTTTCGATGAGCTTGTACTTTTTACTTCTGGCGAGTTTTTCCGGTGGTGCGTTGGTAACCTCGAGTTTGCTTCTCTGTTGCTCGGCGACGCGAAGTTTCGTTTCAGCTTGGCGTGACTCAGCCTGATAGGCTTGATAGGTCTTCATCGTCGTATGTAGTTCGTGCAGAACACGCAAAATTTCCTCATGGGTCTCGTAACCGATCTCGCGACACTGACCGCATCGTTCGAGTGCAAAACAAAATTTTCATTATTCGTTCTTATTCAACCACCGGATTGTTCAATGTCTCTCTCTCTCTCTCTCTCTCTCTCTCTGGGATGATTCGTGAGCGGTAAACTGACAGAATACGTCGAAATTGATGAAAGATCCAAGAGGAGAGAACTTTGAGTACGCCAGTGTATACTTACTCGTCTATAAATCCGTTGGACGTCTTCCATGACCTGATTGAGTCGACCCACGAGATGAGTACTATAGACTTCCGAGAGTGCGGCATGATCGCGGCTCAGTGACTTTGTCTCGTTGACCAATTGTTGCCAGCAAGCGTAACTCGAGAAAAGGGGCCACTGCTCTCTTCTGCAAAACATATCCAGCAATCGAATATATATCCTAGAACGGTATTGGTATTGGCATGCAACAAGTAAAGAAATACACCTGTCGTCATGGAAATGCGACGACGTCGCATAACGTCATAACGGCCGTGTAAAATTTCGTAACTAATACTTGTTTTGGTAACCGATCGAAGTATTACGATTTCGAATTTATTATAGTAGCGGCTGATCGATGCTGCTGCTGGTGCACTTTTTATTCAGACAAATCTGATATTTAAAGCAACAATAAACATACGAGTTGCGCGTTACTCGTCCTTTCATTATAAACGATCTTACACAACTTTCGTTTTTCGTATAATATTCCAAACATGTCCGAGGAAAAGATGGATATAAATATGCTACTATTAATGAGCGAACGGATCTCAGGAAAAATAGCGTTACTTTTGTTTTTGTTCTTTGTGCCTAAGCTGTATGCCCCTGGCCATTTTGTCGAGAGATTTGCTATAGTCGAGTTCGAGTTCTGCTCTTCGCCGGAAAAAATCCTGGAGTTCGGCGACGAGGGCGACCTGCGATTCCATACGTACGTCGAGACATCTCAACTGTTCGTTCAACTGGAGCCTAATGTCTGCAAACACAAAACATAAAAAAACAAACTATGAAAATATATAAAACTCGTAGCGGTACATGATTTTTTGCCGGTATATAGATATAGAGACGAAGAGCAAAAGTAAAGAGTAAAATCGATATCGAGGTGTTCTGTAAAAAAGACTTTGCTCTCTTTCTCTTTCTCGCGCACCGCGCACACACCATTTCTTTCGCGTTAAACTGTTGCTGGTGCTGCTGGATGATTGATGAATGAGGGGTCGTGCGGCGGCGGCGACGGCGGCGGCGGCGGTGGCATTGCGATGCAGTCGCAAATCCAAGCGCAGTCTCTAACAACCATGCAACTTACGATTCATCGCGTAGTAGTCTCTTGAGTGTCAAGTCAGCCACGCGTATTAGACATCTGCGCGTTCGAGTAGAGAAAAATCACTCTTCTTCTACTTAATAGTCCTACTATGTAATGAGAAAAATTTTTCCTCGTAATAGGCGATCCGCTCTCCGAGTCGTCAATATAACCATGGCGATAGAGATAACACGCGTTGTATAATAAATGAAAATAAAATTATGGATATAATATTGAATGAAAGATGAAAGATTATATAAAAGTCGCGCGTTGATGTGATTAATACGCGACTACGCCAACTTATTTATAAACTTTTCCAACTGTATGAGAGCCGCACGCGCGTGTCGTTGTAAATAAACGCACGCGCGATTATATTTATCTCCAAGACTCTATCGATATATTACTGGCAATATACGCATGAACGCATATACATATTCAAAGTGCTGTTTCATATGATTCGACGACACGGAATATTTTACCTTTGTACAGTTTGAAAAGAGATTTGATTTTTTTTCAAGCAGCTCGCTATTCGGTGGGTGTTTAAACGAGCTCTATAAATAGAAATAAGAGGAGCAGACGAATGTATAACGCGTAACGTCGAGTCGCATGGGCGAGGAAGTTGGTTCTCCGCTGATCGTCGCCTCGCCCTCGGTTCCCTCCCTTACGTCTTTCATGCATGGCATATACGTATTCGTGTAAAAATATAAACGCAAACCTATGCAGCAGCACCAGGATATACCGCGCGGTAGCAGGAGCGCTTACTTTTTGTTTGTTCGGGTAACGGAGCTATATTATAAGCGGTCAACCCGCGAGTGAGACCACTTTTGAAAAATCGTCAGACATTTTTTTATGCCTCAGAAGAAAAAATGTTGAGTCAAACGAGCAGCATTCCTCTTCGTATCGCCTTCGATCTCTAAATTTTTGAGCATGCGTCCGTGCGCTCAGTTTGTTGTCTTTTTTGTGCATGCGCTTATTATACACGGCTGGCTATTTATAAATATATGGCAATGTGGGAGGAATATGGCATATATGAGAGGAAGGTCATAACAGTAGGGATAGAAAAGAGGAGCCTGAAGCGCGCGTCGCGCGGCGACTCTATACCCTCGGACGATTCGAGGAAACGGGAAATGAAAAGCGTAGGGGGGGGGGGGGGGGGGGGGTACCTATATTCATATAGTCTGTGTAAACACGTATGAATCTCTTGAGAGAGAGAGAGAGAGAGAGAAGAAGAAGAAACTGGTTGGAATTACGCGTATCCGGCAAGTTGAGGCGCGCTCGCTCGCCCGCGCAGGTGGCGGCGCTGATAAGGGAAAATGGAGTAAAGCGGTTATTTCGCTCCTTACTATTCGCGTCTGATCGGTGTTTCTCAATTTGGCTGTTGGTTCGATGTATCCAATTTTTGTTTTACTTAGAAACGAATACTACAATAAACAGAGCCCGAATGGAAAATCTGAAAAAGTTGCTAAAAAATGTTGGATCATGCCCAGGACATTTTGTGCTATCAGCTTCAGTCTTATTCGTCCTATGACGATTCCTTTTGTTTTTGTTTTTGTTTTTTTTTTTTATTTTGGATAACCGCTCGGGTTAGGCGAATAGCATATATTTCTTGACAATTTTTTGAAATTTTTTCAACGTCGATAGCAAATCAAACGCAAAAAGCATCGTACTTTCAATACGGATGACATCTATTTAATATTTTTTCCACGTATTCAAAAAAAATTCCAGTACGTAATAGAATTACAAATTTTAGGGAATGCCGATTTTGAAAAGGAGGGGCTGCTCGTATGGTTTTTTCATATTCTTCGAACAAGAAAATATTTTCTCTCACACGGACAAGCACCGCACGAATGAAGGCTCATGAAAATCTAGAAAATTGTGAGAATGTCTCTTGTGATGCAATCGCATAGAAAAAATTATATATAAATATGAAAAATGGGAGCAGGAGTCGGGGAGAAAGTTGATCGAGTTGGCGTGGATTATGTCGCCACCCGGCCGCCTCATATAGTAACAATAGAGTTTGATATTATTTGCTCGGAACCGGGAAACCACCATCGCCGCCGCCGTCGCAGGACGTAAATATTCCGGTGATTGTAATACCTCGCTCGACCACCGATCCCCCGCTCCGTCATTTATTTTCGACGCCTTTGCCTGTAGCGCAATTGAAAGTAAAAAAGATGGTCGAATGTTTAAAAAATAGTAAGCTTCGTTGTGAGAGAAGCGTTGGCTCTGTTGGAAAAAAATAATGAAAAAGAAAAGTAAATATCGATGATGGATCGAGATTGGTAAAAGGCTGTGATGTCACACACAGAAGGAACATTTTACGCGCCGGGACTCGTATACGAGCTCTCTTTTTATTCCAATACTGTCTACTTGGGCGTCGAGAGACTACCACGCGCACGACGTAAACAGGAATGAGTTGATATATGGCAAATGAATAGGATAAAAGAATTAAAAAAATTGGCGTTATAACATCAACCGCGGAAGAAGATCCCTGATAACTCTATCGTCCTTCGTACGAGTGCGGTATATAGGAATATTCGTATACTATGAAGCAGCAGCAACATTGTTGAAATTGGAAAAAAAAAGAAAAAAAAAAGGATGAAACTTTTTCATTTTTGTTTATCCTATCTCTTGTAATGTTTCAGATACAAACAATACGCAATCTGATTGCTAAGGGAATTCAAAAGACACGCAGCATGCGTTTTGAATGAAGAAAACTTTTTTCCCTTATAATGTGCAAAAAATGAATAAAATTGCGATTCGTTATTGCGCTGATAAATTCGAATTCATATGATGGTAGATTCGAGGACGGACATTAATTGGTGTGCCGTTGCGCAGCGGCGGTCCATCTAAACTGCAGATCTATCGAAAGAATTTTCAAACTCGAAGAGATTGACTTTGAGCCAGAGTTTGCGAATAAGAATGCGCACAGGCGCGGAAATGGCTTATGACCGCGGGACGTATATATACAGGGTGTCCCATTTTAATCTTACACCTGACTTTTCTCGGAAAATATTGCTCGGATCAAATATTGTGTGGAACAAAACTTTTAGGGGTTGAAGGGGAACGTTTGATAAAAATTGGTTTGTGGATCCAAAATTCAAAATGGCGGCGTTAGAATGGCTGACATGTTTTTTTCGAATGGAAACATAAGTTTTTTTCATCGCCAAAAAATTTTTCAGCGCAAAACCAAAAACTTTTGTTGAAAAATTTTTTTGATTAAGTTCATATTTTTCAAGTAAGAACATCATTTTCAACTATTTTAGAGGTATCCAGGATGTACCGCGAAGAGATCTTTAACGTATCAAGTGCAAGTGCGTTTGCGTGTAAGGAGCATATCAACGATTTCGTTGGGACTGAAATCAGCCATTGTTGCTAATTTTCAGAATTTTCCTCTAATTTAAGAACTTTTAAAAATTTCGAGAATCAAGAATTTTTCTCTGATTTCAGAACCTTTACAAATTTTCGATTTCGTCTCTTGCTAATGGCTGCGGAGTCAGAAAATAAACGTTTCAATCAATTTTTCATTCGTGGGCGATCACAATGACTTCTAAAATAAAAAATGCTTCTCTGATTTAAAACTCTAAAGTAAGAGAACTACGCAAAGTCAGACTACGTCAGTACTACCAATGATGTTTTCTTTAATCTCTTACAAAGTGAACTTACCTTTAATCGTACGCGAGGCTTACGCTTAAAGATAAGTACACGCAAGCGAGGCTTACGCTTAAAGATAAGTTCACGTAAGCGAGACTTACGCCTACTTTTGAGTTGTAAATCAGAGAAGAATTTTTTATTTTAGAAGTCATTGTGATCGCCCACGGATGAAAAATTAATTGAAACGTTTATCTTCTGACTCCGCAGCCATTAGCAAGAGACGAAATCGAAAATTTGTAAAGGTTCTGAAATCAGAGAAAAGTTCTTGATTCTCGAAATTTTTAAAAGTTCTTAAATTAGAGGAAAATTCTGAAAATTAGCAACAATGGCTGATTTCAGTCCCAACGAAATCGTTGATATGCTCCTTATTTTAGGGAGGTGTCGGGGCAATTACTTCCGAGACGAAAATTTTTATCGACGTGAATATCCTGATCGTCGTCACCCATCACGGCAGACAATCCGAACCCTTGAGCAGCGAGCGAGGGCAGGTCGGATGATCTGCCACCGTCGACATTTCCCAAACGTCAATAATTTTGGTGGATTGCATGAAGCCCGAAACATTGCTATTTTAGCTATGATAGCAATTGATCCTCATTTGAGTGCCAAAGTGATCTCGGAACGACTGGGGTTTCCCAAATCGACAGTGCACCGTGTATTGAAAGGTGCGAAACTTCACCCGTACCGACTACAATTCCACCAAGACACTCCTAATCCAGATCCGTTGCGAAGGGTGGCGTTTTGTCGGTGGGCGTTGAGACAAATCGAGCGATCCAGGGACTTTTTTCGATACGTTATGTTCAGTGATGAATCCACTTTCAACAACCGTGGTCAAGTGAACCGATGGAACTTTCGGTATTGGTCTGATCAGAATCCACATTGGTTGAGACAGATCGATCACCAGCATCGATGGAGTTTGAACGTATGGTGTGGTATTGTGAACGGGCAATTAATAGGTCCCCATTTTTTCGAGGGAAATGTGAACTCTGTCCGTTACCTTGATTTTCTACAAAATGAACTGCCTCTTTGCTAGAAGATCTGGATTTGGAAACACGTCAACAGATGTGGTTTCAGCAAGACGATGCACCCGCTCACTGGGCTCATGTTGTTCGAAATCATCTGGATACAACATTTGGTCAACGGTCGATTGGTCGAGACGGTCCTGTAAATTGGCCTCCAAGGTCACCAGATCTTACGTCTCCTGATTTCTTTTTGTGGGGGTACTTAAAGGACGCTGTCTACTGTCAAGCTCCAACAACACGAGAAAACATGAAGGAGCGGATAAGAGCTGCCTGCCGTGCGATCCCGAGAGATGTTCTCCTACGCACAGTTGATGGTTTTGAGAGAAGAATTCAGGCATGTTTAAACATGAATGGAGGGATCTTTGAACATCTCTAGGGAGGGATCAGAGTACACTCACAAGGAGAGTTTGGAGTCCGAAAATACTGCGGTAGTGACGAACCGCAGAGACCTAATCCTTGTGAGCTCGTACCTATGGGCATAAAGGCATTGCATGCCCCTCTTTTTAAAAAAAGTTGAAAAATAAAATGAAAATAAAAAAACATACACACATGCACCTCCACGTATGCACGCATATGCAGACGCACACGCAAACGCACTTGCACTTGGTACACGTTAAAGATCTCTTCGCGGTGCATCCTGGATACCTCTAAAATAGTTGAAAATGATGTTCTCACTTAAAAAATATGAACTTAATCAAAAAATTTTTCCAACAAAAGTTGTTGGTTTTGCGCTGAAAAATTTTTTGGTGATGAAAAAAAGTTATGTTTCCATTCGAAAAAAACATGTCGGCCATTCTAACGCCGCCATTTTGAATTTTGGATCCACAAACCAATTTTTATCAAACGTTCCCCTTCAACCCCTAAAAGTTTTGTTCCACACAATATTTGATCCGAGCAATATTTTCCGAGAAAAGTCAGGTGTAAGATTAAAATGGGACACCCTGTATATATATATATATAATAATAATATATATCGCATTGCCCGAACGATTGTTCGAGAGCTATTATATACTACTCACCGCATTATTCGCAGGACCAACACATCCAAGCCTATATGGCACGCGAGGATCGGTATACGCAAGTAAAATTATGGACATATATATATATATTGTAACGGGACAGCCTTACCCCCTGGCACGATCTCTGGTTTGACAGAGGTCTGTCAGAGGGCTACGGACGGAGCGCTCTCGCGTCAGCGGAGCACCGCCCGTACGACAATGAGGCTCCTCCCAACCTTTCCCGCATCCTGCTCCTTATTCCTACCAAAATTGTATACAAACAAAGCAATAACGGGAAGCATATCATTCCTCGATCACGAGAAGATTGCTTCCCACAGTACGCTCTAGCGAGGCTAAGCCCGATTGCGTAGCGAGGAAGCAATACAGAGCACTAGATGCTCCCATACCGGACGAAAGTATCCGTTCTTGAAGGTCGAGTTCGAGCCAAGCTCCTCGAATTGCAAGATGGGGAAATCGGAAGGCTTTACCCGCTCCTGGCAAAAATCCGCCGGTCAGTGCACGAACGTGCACAATGACACCTCTCCTACGTGAGAGAAGAGGATCTAAAAAATCCTAAGTTCCGATATTTGGGATTTGACAACCCCCCGAATATCGAAACGTTTCAATATATATATAGGTATATCTCGATCATGCGGTGCAACGTGTCGAAGATTCGGAGACATTCATGGTCGGACAGAGCGAGAGGAGTACGCGGCTATTGAGCGATTAGGAGAGGCGGTAAAGGGGGGATACCGTGAAACCCAGAGTGATCTACGATTATTAATACCGCGTATATGTGAAATACGTGCAAGTATGGCTGCTGCGACAATGAGAGGGCACTCTCGCGCCTCGGTTGTATATTAGGTACCACCAATGCGGCTATTTGAAGAAAATATTACCTATACTATAGTATACGCATAGGAGACGGCGGTTTTGAGACGAGTAACGAGTATATATTATGATGATAAGAAAAAGTGTTCGAGGTTCGAGATTAATTTATATTTGCGGTGTTGCGAGTCGTGTTTTTACGACTTGATCGTTCTCTCGCGGACGAATATCACACGTTTTACGTAATATTGATATTGAAATTGCATTTATTCGATCGAGTATGATTTGATTATTTTTGAAATAACGAAGAATCCCAATCCATATATCCATATAAGAATGGATTGGGTGTTTATACGGAGAGATGTATAGTTGAGAGAGGAAGAGCGAAACGGTACACGCAAGTTGGGCGCGTCATACATCGGAAGCGTCAATTGACCGCTTCCGGCGTTTAGACACCGTGCATTCAAAGGGATATATCGTACGTACTGTTTCGCTGGATCTGGTTGCTGCACATACACGCGGCATCACCGCATTTCGTTCATCTCTCAACTATGTATATTTATTCAATTATTTCGTGTCTGAGGGAAGATCCTGTGCGGCGGCGAGCAATAATATATATTATAGCGTCAGAGCACTGCTGCGCGCGCTGCTGCACAAAACTCGGCGACGACAAAAAAATCTTGGGTATTTTAAAAGCACCGCCGTTCGTTCAATCTTTGTGAGCGGACTGTCGTTTCCGAATACATTGTTTCGATAAAATTATTACTTTTTTTTCCGTTTTTTTTTTCTTTTATCACAAATCATGCCCTAATGTAATAGGAAAAAGTAATTAATGAAAAGTAGATTTTATTAAAAAAAAAAACGCCAACGCAAGCAGTGCGCTTGTTAAAAACAATGTTATTCACATAATTATGTATATGCGTTTTGTATACCCTATAGATGAAATAACGAGCTGATAATAAATCTGGATATGGTCCATGGGTCCAGTTGGTTCGCGGCGGCGGCGACGGAGGTGCGGCGTAAAAATCCATTATCCCGGCATGCGCGAAATTTATAGAATCAATTGTAGAAATGCCATTCCACGAAGATTAAAAGACGGCGACTCGAGTGAAAATTGACGACAATTTTCGTTATACAGACGCGTTATAATTTATAATTAGTAACTATTTTCGTGCATAAAACGCGGAGGCTGAGATAACAAAAAAACTAGGGAATCTTCTCTGCTGCGGGGGGGGGGGGGGGGGGGGGCGGATGGAATGAAAATATAAAGTGAAAAATCGCATGATATATTCTATCTGTCATCGACGAGTTCGAGTCATCGGCAATCAGGGAGCTCGCAATAGATTTTTCAGCCAGCAAAGGACTGGATTTGCTTGGATATAACATCGCGGTTATAAATGCGATTTTTGTCAATAATCGCTATATAAACATATACATATACCTATATTATGAGGAATTGGCGCAATGGTATTCTTATTGGATAAGTTTGGCCGCCAAAACAATTGAAATTGGACCCGAAAAAAAGTACGGATGACCAGGACTTTGGCCCGCGCGCGCACGCGTACCGGTATTCAAATTTTCAATAAACGCGCGCACAGTTACGCACGGTTTGCTGCTCGTCAAATTATTCGTAAAATCGTATGTTATAATTAATTATAAATAGTGGTGGCACAATAAAAAGCCGAACTTGAAGTTTGAGGCTGTGATGATGCTGAAAAGGTATAAGGCGCGTGTCTGCACCGCAGTTATCGGAATAGTGTATTGCTATATGCTAATATACGCAGAGAGTGTGTGACAATAAACAAGTATCGAGAGATTACGAGCGTGGTGGCCGCATTCAGCTTCGGTCACCCGTCACACCCCGGATTATAAGATTATATGATAAATAAATCGTAATGCCGCGAGGATGGCATATCGAAATGACATCGTTAATATTAGCGCGGTATTACAAACGAAAAATATTAAACTCGGAGTGTTTTTCGGTAAATACCTGGAAAAACATCCTTCGTATCGGGATTGGAAGGATGAATCCATCCATTTCTTTGTTGTATGATGCACTGAAACATGGTAACCGAATAACGTTGTCGTGCCAAGCGCAAAATAGCGAGCCAGCGGCAGCTCGAATCCTCCGATTACCAACACCGTTTTTTTTATTATTCTTCCTGCTCCCTTATTCGACCGCCGCCTTGCGCTCTCATCATCCGAGAGATTCGCCTCGCGTAAACCGGCTGCTGCCCCGTCAATCCCGAACTATATTATGGGCGTACTAAAATACCAAATGAAAATAAACAGCAGCAATGGTTCGCCGCGCGTTTAATAGAAAGAAAAATTCGATTTCGCGCACTTGCTTCGAAATATGCGGCGGCGTCGCTGCTCTTTGGTATTTTAAACTTACACCAGCCATGAGATTCTCGTGAAACGACGATACTCGTTTACTCGAACGGGACTACGACCACAATTATCAGCAGCATAGATGCTCATTTTTTTTTTACTATAAATATAATAAATATGATACGCTGACGTCAATCTTATCGTTCCTCTCTTCTTATTTCCCGGTATTCTCCTCGGTCCTCTCCGCGCGGTTCGCGTTTTCGACCCAAATCCACGATAACTCTTAATAATCGCGTTTGTTCATTCGGCCAAGAGAGTTTCCAAGCGCCAAACGACTATCCGAGATATCGAATAATATCGAGGAAGAGAACAAAATTCGCTGTGCGTTGAGAGCGGTCATGACGGAATAAAGGAAGACGCGGGAGAGCAGGAGACATCCTCAGGAAATTTGGTCGTGCATTGAACAACTTTTCGTTATACACGTTTCGTCTTGTTTATCCAGTCGCGGATCCTTTGCTTCTGTCGTTTTTATTTTTGTTTTTGTTGTTGGTCACTCGCCCTCTGTCACTTGTTCATAAGCCGCCAGGCCGTATAGAACGAGCGTCTTGGTATGCGTCTTCCCTGCCCTCCCTCCTTTCCTCTTCCTCTCAGCCACCGATTATTCCTTTGCCTTTTGCCTTTTGCCTTTCCTCGAACGAGCTTCGCGCGCCTCGCCACTCCTATATACGGAAAAATTGCAGTCGCTTTGCAAGGCGCGCATGCACTCACTCTCCTCGCATAGCCTCGGCGTGTTTCTCCTCTCTTCTTTTTCCGCTCTCTCGAGTTGTCTTCCTTCCTCGACCGTTCTTCTCCTATTATCCCCTTTTTCACCGCAGACTCGGCCAATGAGATTTCACCGTTGCAAAGATCTTACAACGGTACGACGGACAACCCTCTTCGAAACGTTCCGACATTCCATTATTTCATAACATGAAATATCGTTAAATAAGATAAATGAAAAGGGAAAGTAAATCATACAAACTCATACAGTGTTATTATATCTGAATGAGCGATCATCGATATAACGCGCTTGCCGCGATATTCTTGCGAATTTTACGACACCGTTGTTCGTTTGTCAAATAATAATAATAATAATAATAATAATAATAATAATACTGATGATGATAATGAAATTTTAGTGCTGTTGCTAGCTGAGGCGAAGAGCGTACGCAGCCGAGACGAGAGCTTTTCTCCTCTCACCGAGCGTTCATCTTGATCCTGTACGCTGCTGCTGCTGCTGCATGGATGTACAAACCCGCCAGCACCGAGATAGTTGACCACCCACCACCCATGCGACGATCACTATCCGTACAATCAGCGGTTAGATGAAACTGACCACCGACGAGCAAACTCGATATCGATACAAATATCATACGCAGCACGGAATCGAGAGATTTACTTTTTCTGTCGTCGTATAAAGAGATAGCGGATCGACCCGACGAGTGTTTTATATATTATGCGTATACGAGATATCTCTATCCTCTTGGAACGTGGAAAACCGACTGACGGCGCGATCTTTCGGTCTTGTTCGCGCTGCGAGGGTGGCTTTGTATGTGTTTCGGTGTGTTGGCTCATGCCGCTACTGCCGTTGCGCGCTAGATGCTGCTCTCAGCCGGCTGGGATCGAACTAGATGGGTAGATGGCTGGCTGGCTGGCTGGCTGGCTGGCTGGCTGGTCGCCAGGCAACCGGATTCTCCCTCTCCTCTCTAGTTATCCTGTATATGCGCCGCCACTCGGATGGTTATGTATACACAGAGGGGAGGGGGGAATACGCGTTGGTGGGCATTGTGTGCATTTTGTTCTTCTCTTTCTTAAGCGCGCGCGCATCTCGCAACATGATTTCCGTCTGCTTTCTGCAGCTCAGGCGGCTCATCTCTTCTTTCTTCTTTCGATACTTTTGGTCGCTCCCATGGCTCGCATCCCTCGCATCTCTCGCGCACAGCTATGACTTTGCTCCTACTTGACCGGCCTTTCTTTTCTCTCTCTCTCTCTCTCTCTCTCTCTCTCCAACACGAGCATACGCGGCGCATTCTATAATATTTTGTTGGTTTTTCAGAATTTTCGTCGCGCGTCTCGGTGCGTCGTGAGAGACTCAGCCAGACAGAACGAATTTTACTCTCTTCGTGCGTTGGTTCTCTTTTACAACTGCGTAGTATAGAGCATGCGTATAACGGAGAAAAATATTCGTTGAAGATAAAAAAGTTGGACGCACGCAACCTGGCGGGGGGTATCGATTGAATTAATTTTATGATTAATGAGTTGCGACTCGCGATCCGTATGGTCCCGAGTACTACTACCCGGATAGGATTTCATTTAATGAAAATGCCATTTTTCCAAACATCGCGTACCTGATTGATAGATATTCGCGTCGACCGTCGCCGTCGACGAGACAAGTCGAGGCAGGAATCGGGCAGCGCAATAATATACCAAGGAGAGAGGAAGTTGGCTCGAATCTCCGTTCGCGCGTACCGAATACCAATGTCCCTCTATAGCTCCGAACGTTTAGAGGCAGACACGCCGAATATTAATAAAATAAAAAGAAATAGTTTAACGTAAAGCAAGGCAAGTTTGTTTCATTTCCCGTCGCTCGCGTCAAGTTGAAGCGGTCGCCACCGTTAATTATATATAGAGGGGATTGGATCCCGATGATAAAGCTTACTGTTGCTGTTTACCGTATCGATTGTAGCGCGCGCGCGCGCATCTTAAAAATGCGCCGTTTGAACACGCAACGCAACTGACTTGTCTATATCTTGCTTGCAGCTCGCAGATGTACTATTCGTAAAATCGCTTCAAAAATTTTCTTCTCGCATTAAACATACTACTTGGTAGCTTTTGAACCGCGATTTTAGTGACTCCGAAGTAGTATTGCTTGTTGCGGTGGGGTACAAACGTATAGAGAAGTGACTTTGGTGTTTAACAGTCGATATCGTTATGTATATTCAACCGCAAAGTAATATTTTCCACAACGCGATTTGTGACCGATCTAGGCCCGTTTTGTGCGTTGGGCGGTCTATGCGCGGTCTATGCGCGGACGCGAGGAGAGAGGTTGAATTTTGTTGAGATTTTGTCTTTACATTTTTCTGCATATACTACAGCAAGATTTGATCCAATTGCGAGTGACAATGAGGACAGGAACGAGTATGTATGCTGTATATTATGCTGCGCGCCGCGCGTACCACCCCCTCTACTACTACTACCTATAGGCCTTTTCCCCCCGTTATCTTATTCCATCCCGGAATATTGTATACGAGTCTCCGCGTGAGAACCGGCGACTCGTAATTTACACCGAGTATCGTTAAACTTTAATTTCGTACGCCGCCGCTCGTAGTCTCTCATGATTCTCTCTTACCATCCGAATTAATTATAAATTACGCTACGGCTCGTTGAAAAAAAATATTCGTATTATTCAACGATAGGTTCGTTTGTCCCCCGCCCGCTCGCTCGCTCCATGACGCTCATCAAGTTTGCAACGTTCAAGTCCAACGACATATGATCTAAAATTCCAGTAATTCTCAAATAATTCCGTTCCCTGTCGAATTTGCAATTCGTAGTTTTTCAACCTGCGCACCGATACTTAATAATTATAAATCTTTTTAATTCGTTGATTTGATTGGAGCCCAATTTTTTTAATTTCAGCGTCGTCGCTCGCGCTCGTATACGGAACCGTATACGCCGCTCTTGATCTCTCGTTGGCGATACGTTTGTATATATATAATATGTATAATTGCGCCTCGAATCGCGACGAATTTTCACAATCGCGGAATCGTCGGTCGGCCGGCCAATGAATCGGCTTCAATGCAATAACAACCGTTGAATCTATCATTCGTGTGGGATATAAAACTTAAAACAGTTTACGCGTACAAGTGCATGCATTGTATCTATACGATGAACTGCACAAATTCATTTTCAACATTACACACAAGCTTGGCGTGCATGGTTTTCAATCGGAAGCTCGGGAAGAGACAATTGTTCAAATTTACTATGAAAACAATAATTAATTAGAATTGTATGAACGAGTGTGAAAAAAACCGATCCCCCAATAAAATAAGAGGGGCCCTGTTATATAATGATTTGGTAAACAATACAGATGGGTGAAATTTGTGGATAAAATTGAACAATTAAACGAACGGATAAAGAAATGAAATCAATCAATCCCTTTATATGCCTTTATCTTGTACGGATAGATACGGCCATTCTTTCATGCCCATACGCATTTTAATTTATCCACGCGTCACTTTCACTCGTTTGTCCGTACACTCTTTTTTTTACCAAATGGGCAGATGATTGGATGAATTACACAAGTATTGAAATGGATGAACAAAGAAGTAAGCTGTGTAAACATTGATTTGAGAAAAGAAAACGCGTTGAATACGAAACATTTGGAGTAATGGATTTATCAGACAAACTAGTCAAGATAGATATTTTTCTTTGTGTACATAGCGCGGGATCTCACGTCGAACTACTCAATAAAATAGTTGGATGGAAAAGGGATGGCAAATTAAAAACCAATTACATGAGAGGATCATCAAGTTTTCTTCAAATATATGGACGGATGAGGCATTCCTTCGCCGAGCTTCCGATTGAAAACCATGCACGCCAAGCTTGTGTGTAATGTTGAAAATGAATTTGTGCAGTTCATCGTATAGATACAATGCATGCACTTGTACGCGTAAACTGTTTTAAGTTTATAACCCGAGCTAGCATAAAAACAGATGATAATCTCTTAATAATTGCA
Organism: Venturia canescens; assembly: GCF_019457755.1. Lineage (NCBI taxonomy): Eukaryota > Metazoa > Arthropoda > Insecta > Hymenoptera > Ichneumonidae > Venturia > Venturia canescens. Next base: position 25,034,812 of record NC_057424.1, on the reverse strand, counting down.
GAATCATTCGAGAAACCTTTGTTGCTCTGTGACGTTTGCTGGAAAATTTTTCTGAATAAGTGAGGGATTAGGGCTAAAAGTGTACACGAATGAATTCCACAAGAACCTTAATTCATTCACTGTACTTGGCTACGTTAGAAAATGATCTCATTTTTTTTTATTTCCAAAATTCAGAATTCCTACAGGAAATGTAATTCATTCACTGCATATGTTACAATAGATCTCATATTTTTTCACAGTTAAACATTTTTTTAAATTTATTTGTTGACAATGCGAATATAGAAAATCATTTGAAACGATGGTCACGACCTTTTAATACTTGGCGTGCCTTTTTTACTTATTGAAGTTTTAATATTTACTGATTTCACTTCTTTTTGCGAGACGTGACAACTATATAGGAATCGTATTTCATTCACTATATTTGCCAACTTCAGAAAACGATCTCATTTTTTTTTTATATTTTGAAGTTTTTTATTGATAATGCAAATATAGAAAATTATTGGAAACTACGGTCGCGACCTTTTAATAATTGGCGTTCTTTTTTTACTTTGTCAATTATTTTTTTTTCTAATTTAGCTTATTTTTTAGAGGCGTGACAATATTTACGTAAGAAAAAAAATACATTCCTCGTCTTCGACGAAAATTTTTAAAACGATTTGTTTCAAGTTGAGTGCTTTTCTCTATGTGCCAAAAGCAATCGACACAGCCAATTTTTCTATGTAGACGGACGAAAACTGTGCGGTTATGTTCATGTGAGTTGAAACCTTTTACAAGCAATAATGGTGACGATTTTGATTATCCATTCAGCAAATCGAATTTTCCAATAAAAGATTGGGAAATTCCTATGCAATGGGATCATATTTTCATTTTCTATTCCTTTTTTTGAAAAGCTCCACTTGTTTACTTGGAAAAATGATTTTTGAAACTATCTTCTTTTCATTCATGGATTCCATGTTGACATGGATACTGTCAATGGTTTGCAATGTCCAAGGAGATGATTCCATGGTATTCAATGTCTAAAACCACAGCTTTATGGTTATTGGTGTCCAGTGATATTTTTTCATGGTCTTCTGTAACGTCTGAACCTGCCTCGTCAATGCAAACTACTATTAAATCGCAGATCTAGATATCGATAACTATGAGGAAATATATCGTAAACCATTGCACCGTTTACCTAAATATTGGGAAATATAAAATTGTCGAATATATATTGAAAAATACGAAGGCATCCACCTAGACATCGAAAACCCTATAGTCGCTAAACTAGACATCGAAAACTATAGAGCCGACGACCCAGATATCGAAAACCTTAGAAAAACTCACCACACTATCGGAAACTATGGAGCCATTGACTTTCATATCGGGAAACATGGACAAATTCACCTTAACATCGGAAACTATGGAGCTATCAACCGGGATAGTGAAAACTATGAAGTCGTCAACCTAGTCCACGAAAACAATGGGAAAACATACCTGGACATTGAAAACTACGGAGCCGTTGATCTAGACCTCGAAAAGCACGAAAAAACATACCAGCACGACGAAAGCCATGGAGAAATATACCTAGCCATCGAAAACCATGGAGCTGTCGACGTAGACATCGAAAACAATGGAACCGTCGACCTAGACCATGAAAACCATGGAGAACCATAACCAAACATCGAAAACTATGGAATTGTTGACCTAGCATCAAAAGCCATGACGGAATATACCTGGACCACGAAAACCATGAAGGAACATACGTAGACATTTAAAACTATGAAGAAATATACCTGGACATCCAAAACCATGGAGGAATATACCTAGACATTGAAAAATATGTAGACACATACCTAGACATCGAAAAGTATGAAGTCATCGACCTAGATCACGGAAATGATGAAGAAATATACCTAGAGAACAAAAACTATGGAAACTCAGACCTAGCCATCGAAAACTGTGGAACCATCAACTTAGACCACGAAAACCATGGAGAAACATACCCAGACATCGAAAACCATGGAGGAGTCTACCTAGACCACGAAAACCATGGAGGAATCTACCTAGTCCACGAAAACCATGAAGAAACATATCCAGACATCGAAAACTCTGGAGGAATATACCTGAACCACGAAAACCATGGAGGAATCTACCTAGACCACGAAAACCATGGAGCAATGTACCTAGACCACGAAAACCATGGAGAAACATATCCATACATCGAAAACCATGAAGGAATATGCCTAGACATCAAAACCCATGGAGGAATTATCCTAGACCACGAAAACCATGGAGAAGCATACTTGGACATCGAAAACTGTGGCGCCGTCAACCTCGACCGCGAAAACCATGATTAAACATGCCTAGACATTGAAACCCATGGAGGAATTATCCTCGACCACGAAAACCCGAGAGAAACTTACCTGGACATTGAAAACTGTGGAGCCGTCGACCTCGACTACGAACACCATGAAGAAACATACCTAGACCACGAAAACCATGGAGGAATCTACCTACACCGAGACAACCATGGAGGAATATACCTGGAAGACGAAAATCATGAAGGAACATGCCTAGACATTGAAAACCATGAAGAAACGTACCTAGACCACGAAAACCATGGAGAAACATATCCATACATCGAAAACCATGGAGGAATATACCTGGACCACGAAAACTATGAAGGAACACGTCTAGACATTGAAAACCATGAAGGAATATACCTAGACATCAAAACCCATGGAGAAATTATCCTAGACCACGAAAATCATGGAGAAACATACCTAGACATCGAAAACTGTGGAACCGTCGACCTCGACCGCGAAAACCATGAAGAGACATACTTAGACCACGAAAACCATGGAGAAATATACCTTAGACATCAAGAACTATGGAGAAATACAGCTGGACATTAAAAACTATGGAGAAATACAGCTGGACATTAAAAACTATGGAGAAATACACCTGCACATCAGAAACCATAGAGGAATATACCTAGACATCGAAACCCATAGAGGAATTATCCGAGACCACGAAAACCATGGAGAAACATACCTGGACATCGAAACCTGTGGAGCCGTCAACCTCAATCGCGAAAACCATGGAGGAATATACCTAGACATCAAGAACTATAGAGAAATACACGTGGACATGAAAAACTATGGAGAAATACACTCGCACATCAGAAACCATGGAGGAATATACCTAGACATCGAAAACTAAGGAGCCGTCGACCCAGATCTAGAAAACCATGAAAAAACATACCTAGACGACGAAAGCCATGGAGGAATATATCTGGACATAAAAAACTATGGGGTCGTCCACCTAGAAATCGAAAATCGCGATAGAATGTACCTAAACCTAGTCCTCCAAAACCCATGAGTTATCGCCCTAGACATCCGCGAAAAATTCAGCGGCGTCGACCAGAATTTTATATTTTTTTATTTTTATTATTTATTATTTAATGTTATTCGTATTATTCAATTTTTTTATTTTATTATATTATTATCATTTCATATTATATATTGTATAATGTAATATATATATTATATTATATATTAATTATATTACAATATTTATTATAATAATATTTTATTATTAATTAATATTAATAAATAAAATATATATTATATAATTATATACATATTTTATGCGCAAACCAGGAGCTGGTATTGCCCCCGCTGTGCGCCCATTCTCTGTCTCTCTCGCTCGGCGACGCAGAAGGAGAGGGGGTAGCCGCGTTCAGCGTAGTACGTGACGTAGAGTGTGACAAAAGTAAGAAATCGTGCAAAGGACGTAAGTCCAAATGTAAACAAGCGTAACTTACGCCCCTCTGTCTCTAAGAAAATGAAAATCCCGAAATGATGGATTTTAAATCACTAACGTTACATATCTCAGGATCTACTGGGCGGATTTACTTGCAACAAAGACCAATGGAAGGAGAAAAATCGAAAAAAAATCGTCACAAATTTTCAAGTTCTTTTATGAAATGGTTTATTTGTGAAAGCCATTTGAAAATTCTGTGACGTCATAAAACCGACATATTCGCGTATATAAGAGTAGCGGCAGGGCTCGCGCTGACTTTTCTTTTGCGCTGCAGTTTTTCCTTTTAATACTTGGCGTCGAGCCGCTACCGCGTCTCTTGATTATTTTTTATCATACATCCTCTGGCCCAGCAACCATCTCCCACCCGTCAGCAACGACGGAGACGCGAGTGGCGCGCGCCGAATAAATGTTCGAGTTGGTCTACCATTTAATTGAGATTCACCGGGGTGGAAACGAAATGATTTTTCAAATTTGGCGGAGCATACGCGTACGGCTTCATGAGTCCAGAATCTCTTCTTATCGGCGTTTTTTTTCTACCGTAGGCGTTATATACGCGTATTCATCTTGTCGATATTGCCGGTTTCCGTAGGTCTTGACGACTCATCGCGTTCTGCGTGATTCTTTCTTCAAATGTTGTTCGAATAGAGATGAGGCAGAATGCAGAATAGCGCGCGGGTCGTCTCTCCTTCCCGTAAAAACGGATAGGAAGCCGAGCTATATCCGTTGAGGTCATCCTTCGCCCGCCGCTCGCGTAGCGCTCTGACTTCTGAAATACCGGCAGCAGCCACCTGCGCCGCCCTGCATTCTCCACCGAACATCCGCTATTTTTTATTTTCAAATAAACATTCTATACGGGCAGATCCATTACTTTTCGAGGAAAGTGTGCCCGCTCAAGTCAGCGATTTTGATAATGATTTTTTCCTTGAAAGTACATAAAAAAAGGAGACGATCCTCAAAATTTGAGCCCGATTCGATAAAACCCGGCCGCTGAAGAATTTTTTGAAATTTCAAAAAAAGGTCAATTTTTGAATAGTTTTCAAAAATTTGCATAACGTTCTACTTTCAAGAAAAAAAATATATATTAGTGATAAAGTCAAATCCGGCTCAGCTGGAAGCCATCAACTAAACCGCCGAATCAACAAAATTTTACATGTTTTTAAAATTTTCCCAAACCTACCAGTTGCCGAAGGGAGGCTGGCTGCTTACCATAACAGGTGATTTTTTTTTGTGAGGATGTATTCTGTTGATATATTTTTTTTCTTAAAAGGAGAATGTTCACCAAAAAGAATGCCGCTTGAACACGGAATCTCTGAGTGATATAGTCGCTGCTAATTCTCCAGCGGCCGGGTTTTAACGAATCGGGCTCAAATTTTGAGGATCGTCTCCTTTTATGATGTACTTTCAAGGAAAAAATCATTATCAAAATCGCTGACCTAAGCGCGCACACTTTCGAGGCGAGAAGAGTTGAGAGGGAGCTGCTGCTGGTGCTCTGCTTTTCTTTGAGCAAATTGCTTTTCAAAGTGTATATTCCGAGTTACTCGCAAACTATGTGAAAGCGCGAAAGCGTACAAAGTATAAGTGTATATAGAGGTCGGGCTCGAATAAAAAATACAACAGAGCGATCGCACCGAGTTTTACGCACCGCGATACCGCGATCGACTGACTGAATTATCAGCGAAGCAGCTCCTCCTCAACGGTTGTAAACACACCGCGTGCATGTTTTAACTTTTTTTTTTTTTTCAATACAAGAACTCGTGCGTAAGCCAAAACCCTTCTTTTTCTCGATCGATCCCAGCACATCCCGCATCGATTCGTCGCAATCAACGACGACGAGATTCAATTGGATTGAAATAAATTTTTTACCATTGCACATTTGTATCTGACAATTTGCCCGCAGTGATAATCTCGAAGATCTGTGACTAGTCACACTGTGTGCGCACAAAGTACAATAGTACATGCGAAATCGATGTCCGATCGGATCGAATCAACAACTTTTCCCGCAAGTTATTTTCGATAATAACAATGATGATAATACAGGTAATGCCTTTTCCCCGTTCATATGTCAAACCCCCCATCCCCGTTAATCTCGTTCTCGTTCGTTTCGACATTTCGCAGAAATATGCTGCTCCGTGTCTCTCTCTCTCTCTCTCTCTCGCTCCCCCGTTTCCATGCACTCTCGGTGTTGTATCGTAAAATTTGTTCGTGCCTGCAGCTCCGGATCTTGTATAATACAAGTCCCTCATCCGCGTCGTTATTTACTTTTTACCCGCTACACCTTGGAATTCAAGATAGAAATCTCACGAATGTTTGATTTCATTTTTTTTGTTATACTTTTGTCGAAAGAGCCGAACGCGACCCCAGCTATTACCGCTATTACCAACGCACACGCACCTCTCCCCCCTCTCTTCCAATAAGGCGCCTTTCCAATTTCAATCTCATAACTTTTAGCGAGTACTGTACCCCGCTCGCGCGTCCTTCTAACCTTACATTTTGTCGATTTTGCCTTATTTACAAATCAACAAACATATACTACAGTCATCACAAATTCCTTAGCAATGATCTTCGTATTCGCGGAGAGCTTTGCGCGAAAAAAAAGAAAATAGTTTATTGTTATATATTATATTTTGGATCTAATGCTCGCGTTTTTTTTTCTAAATAGCGATGCTACCCGCAAGAATATATTATGATATGCTACGCGTTTGTTTTTTCTCATCGGTGAAAGGTGAGAGTGACAAAGCAGAGCAGAGATAAAAAAACGAAGGCACATATTTTCATCTCGACACACTCAAAAACACCGATTCGCAAGTCATGTATGCACGGTCTCCGCGGTAGTAACGAGAGCCATCGTGCGCTCGCATAATGTCGGTCGAAGAGAATATCATATATCATATATATATATATTGAACAACAAAACAACAAGAGTAAGAATCGGTACTCACTATTAAAAACGAGCAATTTTCTGGTTGATCCGAGTCTCTTTATCGGCGACTTGATACCGTCTGTTTCTTCCTCGTCCATTTTCATTATTGTCGAAATACTCGTTTTATCCTCCGTGCTGATGAGACTCGCTTCAACGCTTCGTTAAAAACATGTGCACGCTATCCACCGACGCGTCGTAAACGCACATGCACGTTTTTTTTCCTTCCGGTACAACGACCCGAGTGATTTCGAAGACCGCGCGGGTACACGCACGATTCGTCCGCCTTTTTACACACAACGCACTGTAACAATTCACAACGAACATGAAAAATAAAGGTACTCTCGACCCGACTGTGAAAACCGTTGACAATATATTTTCACCAGTTAATATTTGCTATATAATAAGATTTTGCTATAATCAACCGCACAAAGGAAAGAAAACAAAATCACGCGCCGGAAAAATTCGACTCACAAGTATTTCCACCAATCTGCTTGTATGTATATAGAATTCGTTGTTGCTTTTCGTTCTTCGTTCGCCCTTGCGCAGCTTGCAGCAGGACGTCTCTCATCGGTACTTGGTGCGGCGCTTCCTTGCCTTAACCTCTTAACGTATGGACACGAGCACGCGCGCGCCTCAATAAGCAAACCGGTTTGCTGCCACTCGACGCCGGCCAAGCGAAACATCGACCTAAGTTTAGTAATATTTTTTTTTTCTTTCGAACCCACCACCGCCACTCCACACCCCCGGTTCGAAACGTACGGTTACGCTAGCGCTATCACCAAATTCGCCTATTATTTGACCATTATATCCTCGCTCCGTTTCCGATCCGATTTTCCGTGGAACCTACCGCGATGGTATAGAGAAAAAGATCGCGATTGTGAGCAAGTTCTTCGACGAGGTACATAGGGCTACTGCTACACAGACACCGTTAGCATTGGACGAGTTACCGAAGAGTGCACGAATAATATATATATATATGAGAAAGATCAAATTGAAGCCGCGCGAATCTTATTGGAGCGTTCCGTTCGGAGGACAAAGAGCGTTCGCGGGGCAACGGTAACGCGAGGCAGGCGGTCAGGGCACCTCTTCCTTTTCATATCACCAATCTTCTTTTCATTCATCGATCATATAAAATATATTATAAGTATGATCGCGCGGTGGTAAAAAAGCGTTATCAACGGCATCGAAAGATCGTTCAGGGTGGGATAAAAAAAAAGGGGGGGCAAGTAGGCAGCAGGCGACGACGACAGCGATAACGACCGACCGAATGATGATTTACAATAATAAACAATAATAAACCGCACCGCGCAATGTCGATTACCGTGATAGTGTTCTTCGATTCGCGATTTAAAACTCTGCTCTTTATGCTTAGGATCCCGAGAAGAGACTATACGAGCTCGGCACTCTGCGTGACGCTGTGACTCGGCCGTCCCGTGAGGATATTCTTAGAGGCGGTGAGCAGTGAGAGCGTGTGCATCAATTCAAGTTTGAGAAGCATAGCTCCCTGCTCATGCGCGCCCGCGCGCTCTGTATAGGCTGTTGTTGTTGTTGTTGCTAGCGTTCGAGAACTTTGCCAAAGTTCACGCACAAATCAAAACGACGCTTGCCCGCTCGCAGCACACTACGCGACGCGAAACGAAAATAATGACGATTGACGACGATTATTATATTAACGTACTGCTGGCTGCTTGCTGACCCCTTCCCCGCCGCCGCAGTCCGCACTACGTTCGCTCGTCGCTTCGGTTGCTTAGCAACTGTTTTGTTTCCTCTCGCGCGGTAGTCACCACTTCACCACCATGCTGTTGTCGCTGCTTCCTTCGATTTCCTCATTCGCCTCTTACTGGAGAATTTCACCCTGAACTCTTATTAAATTCTCGATCTTATCTGATCCTGTCTATGCACGGACGCCGCAAATACCAACAGTCTTATGCTCTTTTTTTTTTTTTTCTTTTCTTTTCTTAATTCCTTTCGCAACTCGTTGTTCGCTTCAAAGCTAGAGTCGGCCATGCGGCCACATAATACACCATATCACCATCACCATATGTTATGCACATGCTGTACAATGTGCATGGATATCCCCCTCTCGTCACACGCTCACGCTGTGAGCTCCATGATTTCCAAATTTTTACCGATATTTCTCAACTCGTGCCATCTGTCGTTTGGATTTGTCACCATTCGCAGATATATCGGCAGCGGCGGGGGAGGATTGTCCAAAAAAAAAGCTCTCTCTTTTCGTCGACAATATAGGGAGCTTGTTGCTTATCTTCTATCTTCGCTTCCGTAGGCAATTTCTGTTCCGCTCCGGCTCCTTGGGTCGTCCAGTTGTTTATTGGTATAGGAAAGGTCGGTCATGTAGGACTCGCCACAGCTGTGGTGTGAAAAGGATGGTTTTAGGATTGCGTTTCGTCTCGGGTACAGTGGCAGATTCATCAGTGGGGCTGTGCCTACTGTACCCTACCCCAGACGCTTTGTGGATGATGGGTTCTGGGATGGACGTTATATATGTTGGACGAGAGCCTGACGAAGCGTTGACGAGAAACTGTAGCCTCGTAGCGGTTACAAGAATAACAACCGTAGTGTCATCTGTGCTTAAAATTTGGAACTTGACCATGACGTTAGGCAGCAGGGTGGTGGAGATTGTCCTAAAATGGCGAAAAATCATTCGGTAATAAGATCAACAGGACGCATAGAACGTATTCCTGTACGTCCTATATTTATTCGACTATCAACAAAGTTGAGAGTCCTTGTCGCCGGTCGTCTCAGCTGCTTAAATCTTTTTACCAATAAAAACGACTGTGGTGACATCTCTGCTTACCGCCTGGAACTAGATCCTAATGTTAGGCTCGGTTCTTAATCTCCTTCGGGGGGCAACAAATTATCATCATCAATATTATTTGTTTCGAACAACTAATTCCGATTAATAGATTTTAGCGTTTGAAAAAAATAAATTGGAATAAATTTCAAAAAATTACGGCCAACTTATTGACGCTGTTTTTTTTGTTTGTCAAATAATGTTATTAATCCAACGTTTTGGATCATCCAACATTTACGAACTAACGACGAAAACATAATAAATTCAGAAAAAAATTTAAAAAAGGACAAAATGGAGTGGCAAATTTTATAATGAAGCTACCAAATCGGCTTCCGGCAAGCGGTGTGTACCGGCAAGCGGTATATTAGGCCCGCTACACACGGTCAATAATATTGCGCAATATAGGTAATTGCACAATATTATTGAACGTCTAGGATGTAGTATTGAACACATTGCGCAATCATTGAACAGAAGTTTGAGCTATCTTAAATTTATGGCGCACTACACACCATACAAACTTATTGTGCAATATTATTGACCGTGTGTAGCAGGCCTTAGTTCGATGCGGTGCGTGCTTATATACTCATGCTGTGCTCATGTGACCGCGGCGCCGCCGCCGCTATTATGACCATGCTGCAGCAGTCACTTTATATATACAAGTATATACAAGTATATATATAATATATATATATATACATATGAACCGGATACCAAGAAACCACCAGAAGCCAGAAGTAGTTTAGCGGTTAGCGGTTTAGCGGGGACATCAGGTTTGCTTCAGGTTAGACATCACAACAAACGAAAACGCGGTCAAATTTCATAGGAGAAAACAACGTCAAGAACCTTATGCTTTAATCATAAGCCAAAATTGTACCATTTCTCATCGCATTATGGCAAAAAACGAGGAGCAATTCGATGGAATTCTCTTGGCAATGGCACAACAGCACGAAGGCGGTGTTCAAGAGGTATAACCTTTTCATAGTCTTTTCATTCGTTGAATCTGTATTCCGAAAATCAATAAACGCGCGATTGACGTGTTTTTTGTAAATCTTAACATTCTGTGCAATGATACGAACAAAGTTAACTCCTGCCCTTTAATATTGCAGTTATTGGGCACATGGTTTGGTTTTCTAGCTAGAAAAACTGATTTTTTTGAAGGAGGTGTACAAGGAGCCGCGCGTAAGGTAAGCTCCATGTTCTGCCTTTCCGGTAACAATGGTGCTGCATCAATGTAAATATTCTTCAAAAAGATACCCATCTATCATTCGTGTGTATTTCAGATGATTAACACAGAATTTGAGAAATATGAAGCAGCTGCTTTGGCAAAGGTTAAGGCTAAAAATGCGGAAAGAGTCGATCAAGAAAAGCGATCTCAGCGCCTGAAAAAGAAAATCAAGCCGGCGGATGATCTTGTTACGAATGATAATTGTAAAATTGTTGAGCTGACGGATGAACAAGCCAATGAGTTGCAAGCTGAATTAAACAACAAGGTATATATTATTAACCACGCGGATAGAGTTAGATGCAGATAAGTAGAGCAGACCCGATAGTCAAATTATTGCAAATTCGATGCAACAATGAAATGGAATAAAATTTTACTTTCCTTTGCAATATCCGCGCCATATAATGAGATTGTATTCATAAGCGTATTCTCATATATTTGAACGTTTGTACAAATATACGAACGGTTGTTATCTGTTCACTTGAATTTCATAGAAAAATGAAATTCTTTATCACGGATAGCATGGAATCTTTGATTCGCGTATAGTACAAAGCATTGCAACGCGAGAACTGTTATCGGTGAAACACTCTTCTTTCTGCGTAATTGCTTCTCGGATGATTGTTGAGCATGAAGTAGGATGACTTTGAAATTCTTTATGAACATGGATCGAAATGTTTTACTAGAGCAATGTCATTTGATTGCTCCTCGTCTGTCATCGGAACGGTGTTTGGAGAAAGTTTTAACAGCTCGTGCGGTGAGTCGAGCGGCGTTGGCTATGAAGAATTAAGTTACCCTCTATGGCGGGGCATAGGGGCATAGCTCGTGTGATTTGGATTGAAAAATTCAATTTTCTTCTCCATAGTGTACATAAAACATTAAGATTCGGAAGACACGAAAAAATCACAAAAAAGTAGCTTTGAACGTGAAAAGAAAATTGTGGACTAATCTCGTTTGTTTTTGGTCAGGTTTCAACCAATGAAGAATCTCCGGTAGCAGGACCAAGCGGGCATGGTACGGAAGAAAGTGAAACGTTACAATTGAACGAAGCAGCCGATAAAATCCAACCCGATGAGGAAGAAGATGAGAAAGAAATAGGCAAATTGAAACCCAATGCCGGAAATGGTGCTGATATGCCTAATTATCGGTGGACGCAAACCCTCCAGGATGTTGAGGTTCGTGTCGAGTTTATATTTTCTTGATGAATAATTTTTTATTATGATCAATCAAACCGATGGAATTATAGATAAATACTTGAAGGTATTTTACTTGAAATTGCAAGGTTCTCTCGAGTTTATCCATTTCATCATTCACATCTTTCGTATCGCATATTTTTATTATTTCATTAATGTCACGCGGACCATGCCTATCAACTGCATGTTTACATACACACTTGCGCTTGGTCTATCCCAGCGCATATCTCTTAGGATTTTCGTAATTTCGGCGTTATCTATTATTGCCTGACCGAAGTTATTGCATACGAATTGCCTTGTTTTTCTCGTAATTTTATCTGTTGTCGCTCACAGTTTTCTATTACGAATCATTTTACAAATTTATTACTTACCTGGCTGGTTCGTAGGGCTGCCAATAAGAGCTTGCAACCGAAAAGTTTGTTTATGACGTTTGTTTTATTAAAAAAATTTTTTACCGCGATTAAATGCCTATTTGTAATACTTTTAGGTCTTTTTGGATAAATAGTTGAAATATTTTCGTTGAAATATAGGTACTCTTTTTTTTTTTCTTCACCGCGCATTGCTTCATATCCCCAAGGATTACCCCGCCCCTATCATTTTGTATCGTAGTTTGAGCTGAGTAGCCGAACCGTCCTTGGTCACTCGTGTCTCTCGTGCACCTTGAACATCCAAGGTTATCGAGGGTAGGCGAAATCAAGTCGATGAATCCAGCGTATCTGGCACCAAGTTTATCCTCATATCCGGAGATACGCCAGGATTTATATTAATCAAAGTTTCTTGAAGAATTTTTTGAAAAAAAATATATATATATATATATATATATATAATATTGTCCGACCTGCAAAAACCAACGTTTTTTTTTGAGCTGACGAAGAGTGCGAACAATTGGCTCTCTGCCTCTACAGCGAGTGAAGAAAAATTGGACGAAATTGAAAGATAAAGATGGCCAAAAAATGGCTGAATCAGAATAGGATGCCCTAAAATTCCAATGCAATTAAAGCCCCTTGGATTGTGAATGTTGTATCGTACCGTACTATTATTTCATTGAAATATTGTGTGGCTAATTCAATTTTAATTCGACTATCGTTATGATTGTAGGGGCGGCCGAAAATTATGTTCAGACATTTCCAAGTTTTCTTTATCCTTCGTGATTCATTGACAATCAATTCTTCTCATGTTCATATAGAAAATGTTTAGAGGCCCCTGGCTTCTCAAAGCTTCTGTCGTTGTCGCATCCGGTGCTCGCCCGGTTTTGAGGCGGCGATATTATGCAGTCCTCATCATTCCAATGAGTCGTTTATTTTATTTATTTATTTATTTATTTATTTATTTATTTATTTATTTGCAAACCATACTAAGCGCTTCCGACACAAAAAAAAGATGGATAAGTTAACAAAATCAGTTGTACTCGGAGGTTCAGAGATTCGGCAAGTTACCGAAGAATTTTTAAACACACATAGGTGTTCCGGCTCTTCGTTATCATATATCACTGCGCATTCGCACTAAAATTTTACGGAAATACACAATTAATAATATCACAGAAACGCGAGAAGCGACATTGACGAGTCTGCTTTAACCATTCTTCAAATAACTATTTATATCCAGATATCTTTTAAGGAGTTTTTTTTTTTAATTGTTTTTCGATGAAAAACTTGAAATAAGCGTGCAACTGAATTTCGACCTATTGCTATATTATTTTCATCGATATTGTTATTGTTGAGGAAGAAGCTATGCGCATTGAAGAAAATTGTGAGCAAAGTTTAGAAAAATTTAATTTTCTTTCCATCACGATTGCACGGGGGGGTGTTGTCGAAAGGATATCGCGAGAGCGTCGTGATTCGTATTCCACAGCATGGCACACAGTCTCCCGTCTTGACTTTCGTCTTTTAACAAGTTGCAAATATTCGTAACCATTATTTTAATGAGGGAAAAAAAATACTATAAACAATATGCGGTTACTTGGTGCTGAGGCACACGTAATTTTCGGGAAAAATCTAAATCTAGATACATAATTGGGTAAGGCGCATATGCATCGATATTGAAAAACTCATGTTTTTCGATAGGCCATGCACGAATCTGGAAGAAAGAAGGTAGCAGCGTAACTGAGCAGCTCTTTCGGTGTTAATTTCTTCATCTTCGAAGGTAGCTTCGATATATCATGCTTGTAATTGGTCCATGGTTTTTATCCATCTCTCTTGATGTTTCGCTGCTTCTCGTTTAGTGATATTTCTCACGAGCTCTGACTGAAACAATAGTAGAAGATCGGCGGGATTATTGATGAATCGTGGAGCCAGTCAGCCTCCGCATGGGGTTTTAACCGAATATTTTATTTACCTTCCATATAAAGAACGCCGAGGAGAAGCGCAATCATGAAAAGTAAGCTCATGGTGGACACAAGAACGGTAAGTTGATTTCTTGCGCACCAAGATTTTTTGGTAGTAGTTGCCGGTTTACCAATACCGTTGACTACCGTAAAATGGGTACTGCTCGCAACGGATGCCGTATCGATAGACTTGTTGATGGCCGTGACAATGGGAGGATGAGCAGCCGCGAGAGATGATAAATTGGCTGCGGTCAAAAGCATCGTACCCGAAGCTGTGCTCTACATAAATTTATAAAGCCGCATCATAACCGCAATGCAATAGTGCATGATAAAAGTGACAATGTACGCGGTTGAATCAGTCATGTGACACGCCGCAATCCGCGGCCCGTATCGGGGGGCAGAGAATAACGAAACATTGTAAATAAATACTCACGCGTGTGCTTGCCTTGGATCCTTGAGAATACGTGGATCCTCGGGACGATGAGTATGGATGAAGATGATGTATCCAACTGGATTTGTCATGATCGTTTTCAGGTTTGCACGCCAATAATAACGAGGGCCTTGGTATATGCCATAAATACGACCCGGAAATTGTTTCGGCAGCACTTTTTTCATTATTTGTGATTGAATTTACAGCAAAAGGGAATGCCACAGTCATTTCATTCGTCCCTCGAATTTTCTCCAACTGCTATGTACAATATTAATAAAATCTTCAATAACCGTAGAGTTTCGAATTCTTGGATCGCAATTGCAGGATCTAACGTAAAACAACTTGGATAGTATTATTGAACGTATAGCAGAAAGAAATATATTCAAAGCAGAATTTGTCCACTCCAAGTTTTTAAGCCAATATGATGCAATAATAATCATGAGTGATTTTTATAATTGTCGGCCAATTGTTATAACATAACGACGCGGTCAAGGCTTGCCGGCATCAGGAACCTTTGATCGACATCGACGAGGTTATTCGCATCTCGCATCGATACTCTCGCACGGTTGGAATATATATATACTCTCAGGGTTACTATTTATAGTAGGTAAATCACTCGTCCACCTTCGTCCTGAACGGTAACGATGAACGGCTCTGAATTCCTCGAGCGCTCGAGCACCAATTCAGAAATAATTAAAATGTATGTTAGGTAAAGTGAGGCTGATGAGCAAAAAAATATTCATGTCTGGGACAGTGGTGCGTTGCTAGCTTTTTTTTCACAAGACAAGTCAAGATTATTAGATTTTGCGTAATTGTAATCACAAGTTTTGAGTGCCATATTTTGCAGCGAGATTGAATTCTCGGGAGTGGAATTTCCTGGTTTGAAAATTTTTCGCGTTCGAATTCTGAGAAATAGATTAATGAAATTCACGCCAAGCACAGCCGAATACGGCTGATGAGCGCGCTTGCGAACCGTCGAGCCGAAGTCCTGGGGAGACGATGCTTCTAAGTGGGAATTAAATAAATGATTTTTTTTTTTTTAATTTAGCCATTGATTAGACTGTTCCATAGCGTGTACCCGTCGTACAGTCGTTTGGAAATCTTTAGTTGGGGGAATAGAATTTTTGTTTGATCAAGTTCAGTGGAGTGTTGTTTTATCAGCAAATGATTAGCCATATTTTCCATTGCAAATTAAAAAATTTTCATTCAAACACTTGTCAATTGGGTATACGCGTAATCGATGTTTAAAAAAAAAAAAAAAAAAAAAAAACTCAAGTACTTTTCTAGCTACGAGTGCTCGGATTTACATGTTTTTTTTTTTTTTTTTTTTTTTTTTTCTTTGAAAAGAGCTCTTTGCAAAGTTCTACGAGCCTCGAGAGAATGGCTCCTGTGTTGTCCTCATTTTTAAATATTTTTTAATCAAATTTTTTTGTTGCGCAGTCATAATTACCTATATTCTATTGTTTTGATTTTAATGATGGTTCAGAGTACGATCTCCAAAGAATAATTACCTTTGGGATGAGATTATAAATCTTTTCGTTCTTAACATCCTGTCCGTTGATCTGAATTCCCAACATCTGATTATTCTTTAGATCGCGTTGATTTCCACTTTAACGACTGAATGAGCTGTACAAATTTGTTGTGTGCGTTGGGACTTGTTTTTAATCGATGATTTGCTCAAATTCATTAGTGGAATGCGGAAAAATCCTGATGATGCACTCTCAGTCACAATTAGCCCGAATATTACCGTATTTTGTGCTCTATACTTTGACTATCCTTTGTGCGAAGTTGACAATAACGATTATCAAAAATTGGGGGGTAAACCTATGGATATTCATCAATCTCAATGATAACTGGCTATATCCAATATTATTCTCCAAATTTTAGAGTTGGACACAACCATTTATTGTTTGTAACACAAACTTGCGTTGCATTATCGGGGTATTTACCATCGAATTACCATTAGCAAATTTCTTTTAATTTAAAAAGTAAGGAAGACCAATGATAATTTCAATCGCTTCAACCTTAATTTTTTATTTTGGAAAATCGTGCACAGAATCACTACCGGGGCCCGCACACTTCGGATCGTCTCTCTCGCACGTACGCGACTAGAGCCTCCACATCTCGTCTTTGGACTGGTTTTTGTACCGACTAAGAATTGGTTTTATATCCCTTGCCGTCCCCCTCTTTCTCAAGGAATAGTGAGCGCGCTCCGGTGACCATGCCGCCTCGTTGCCTTGCTGTAGTACCTAGTAGCTTTTGTTTCTGTCTGACCATTTCCACACGGTGGGTTCGCTCAGACAGGTCCGCCACCGCCACAGTCACGCATCGTGATTTTTCTTCCTCTTCTCGGATCTGAACCGGATAGCACAAACGCTTCGGGCTGTGTATCGCTCAATGCAAGGACACCATGAACAGCGAACGCGATATACGACACGTTACGACGAATCGTTACAATCTGATCTCATTTGCTATTTCTTCTTCCGCGGGTGTATTCAGCGTTTGAGCTTTACGCCGCGTGAGCTATTATTCGGTCTTATAAAAAAGCAATCAGCATCAGTAATAAAATAATGAATGATACTGATTTATTGATAGATGAGAATTACTTTACTTCGTGAACTTTCCTTTCTCTCTCTCTCTCTCTCTCTCTCAATCTCGTCAGCGTGCGTATAACAATCCTGCTTACCAGTTTCGAGTGATACCCGCGGAAGATTGTTGCGCAGTTTATTAACAATCTCATAAATTTTCCTATCAGATTGCGTAGACAAAAGCTTTAAATACATTTACCGCATGGGATATCGCAACCTCAATCGATATTTCTGCTCAGAGCAGAAATTAGACTCACGTTGTTATCGTTGGCGCGGGAGCATTCGAATGGTCGATAGGGCTTTTTCGTGCATTTCAATCCTATTAGGATGATAAGAAAAGCAATGAATATCACTTAAATTTAGATCGACGCTCGACTAATTTTAATTCATTTCGAAAGGGGAAAAAAAAAGAAGTGAATGGACAAAAAGCGATTCATCAAGTAGTTTTTGAGATATTGCGGAGACCCCGAATTAATAAATATTATTTTCATGAAACGCATCAATAACTAATACGACACGCTACAGTGTACAACCGTATACATCTACTAAACTGGGCCAAAAAAAATCAATATTTTTCAAAAAATATATCGCGAATATTATTTAGAATGACGAAAAAAAAGTTTGGTCAAAGTTAGAGCCCTTAATATTAATTTTAAGAGGTCTATCATTGCCGTTTTTGATTTTTATCCATGATTCGATGTTTTACGTCAAAACTGCTAGGGGATTGTTGTGAAAAGAATTTATTTCCACTCATTTTTATATAAAATTGAATTTCCTACAAAAAAGGTTTAATCGAAAATTTTCTTCAGACGAGCCGTTTCCAAGTTATTAAGCTTTTTAAATCGATATATTTTCGATTTTCGATCAATGAGTATAAAAATGAAACCATGACAGATTCTTGAAGCAAATTTGATGCTCTACAAAGAAGGTCTCTTAGTATTTTTCCCTAAATTTACTTCTTCAGGAGTTATTCACGATTGAAATAGAAAAAAAAATTGAAATTGTAAGTTTTTTTGTTCTTTACTCAATTTTTTTCCACTTCACAGACCAAATTGACTTTTTCGAACAACATTTATCATTTTTCATAAAAAATCTCTCAGTATTGGGTGAGGTTCAATATGTCGAATAACTGAATTGTAGAACGGTCGATATTTCGAAATTTTAAAAGTTGTGATATCAGTTTGGAGAAAAATAAGTAATTCGAAATTCTTATTCCCGATCGACTATTCAGCAGATTGCGTGTTTAATCAAAAATTCCCTCTTTGAATTCGTATTTACCCGGAAATATATATTTCAATAGTTTTCATTTCGAATGCAATTTTAACAGACCATCCGAATGTCAAAAGTTCATATTTTCGAATTCAAAATGGAGAGTAATTGTTTTACAGACAGGCCAGAATATAGAGTAGCAAAAAATCGAAAGTGAATTTTTCGAGCCTATAAAACTTAGATATACAGAATAGCGATAGCTCGAAAAGGCGAAAGTCAAAATGGCGATATTTAAAATTGGAGATCACCGGTCTCTGAGTAAGTGAGTGAGTGAGACGCTTGAATTTGAAGCTCCACTGCATATCTTTATTTTGATCGATCGACTTTCTAACGTTTCGCTATTTTGACTGTTCGACTTTTTGGTGTTTCAGTATTTCAACCTCAGTAATATTTCGAATTTCATTATTACATTTTCAAAATTGTGAATTTTCACAGTATTGCTGACTAGTAATTTATGAATCGAAAGAGTGATAGTCGAATTTTCGAAAAATGGATATTTTAGTCATCGTCCTATGGGCGGTTGTTACATTCTATTTTTGTTGTAAATGTGCTGCGAACCGTGCAGTTTCTGCTTTATTTATTTTCGGCATTCAAAACTCTAGTCGAATCAAATCGAAAAAATATATCGATTTAAAAAGCTTAATAACTCGGAAACGGCTCGTCTGAAGAAAATTTTCAGTTAGACCTTTTTTGTAGGAAATTCAATTTTATGTAAAAATGAGTGGAAATAAATTCTTTTCACAACAATCCCCTAGCAGTTTTGACGTAAAACATCGAATCATGCATAAAAATCAAAAACGGCAATGATAGACCTCTTAAAATTAATATTAAGGGCTCTAACTTTGACCAAATTTTTTTTTCGTCATTCTGAATAATATTCTCGATATATTTTTTGGAAAAAAAATATTGATTTTTTTGGCCCAGTCTACAGCTATACCCATTGAAACCGTACAAAAACATTTTAGATTTATAGCTTCGAATACGTATATTCTAAGATTCTCATAAAATTAGTATTAAAATTCGAAAGTTTTAAGTTCATCGCAATTGGCAAATATCGATAATGCAAGATTGATACGCGGAGAATCGTACATCGGTATCAAGATTTTCTCAAGCTTGATTTGTTAGACACCCCGTATATTATAGAAATCCTTGTGCTTTTATCCCATCAGAATCTGCAACCGAGCCAGCAGCCCGACACAGAGGCCGTATTTTCAAGGTGACACTTGCTGCTACATTCCTTTTCGGAATGCTTCATACGTATACACTCCCAAACAAATGTTTTAGTCGAACGGAATTCCAGCACTTTAGTTTACAGGGTCTTCCACGTCAAGTCAGCCACTTTGGCACTTAACGTTTTCTTTCTTTCAATTTTTTTTCTTTATCAAGTTCTATGCATTGAAAGAACGTTTCCGTTATAAATGTAGGTGTATATTAGCTTGTGCACAAATCAGCGATGATTTTTATTGAGGAATTGTTTATATCCTGTCGAAATAAGTCAATGAGATCACTGAAAAAGTAATAGTCACGTTACGTTTCGCTTTTTTCTTCTATATAAATAACTAAAATTCGTCCCGGCGTATTCCGGCGTTTTGCTCTTTGTTTCGTGTATACCACAATCTTTTCATTCCTCTTTTGGTGGTTCGTCAACAGGACATCTCAATTTTTCTTGTGACGTTGAGTTATAATTTTCGAATCAATTCCAGAGCAGGATAGAACTGTCTTGTCACCTGATATAAATGAATCACAAAAATTATTGATTACACTATAATAAAACAACTGAAAAAACAATTATATAGTCATCATTTGGTGTATTGAATCCACAGTTATCACCAGCTAAAATTGGGATATCAAGTCATACGAAAAGAGCATCATGAGACCGTTAAACAATCCGCGGCCATCACCAGCCAAAATTGTTGAACCATGTAATGAGTTAATCAATCCGCGGCCATAACCAGCCAAAAAGAGTGAAACCATGTAATGAATTAGTCAATCCGCGGCCATAACCAGCCAAAAAGAGTGAAACCATGTAATGAATTAGTCAATCCGCGGCCATAACCAGCCAAAAAAGAAGAGTTAAATCATGAATTAATCAATCCGCGGCCATAACCAGCCAAAACAAAGTTAAACCATGTAATGAATTGCAATCATCAAGAATAAGAATAATGATATGAAAGCCATTACCTTATATCCTGATTTCGTATTTGATTTTTGTTCTGTTTCCTCTCAATACGCATATGCAACCTCAATCAACTCGATGTGTTGACCGACCGACTGTTTTTTTTCCGAGTTGTTTCGAGTTCATGACAACGGACCACCAGAGAAGGAAAAAAGAAAACACTCGAGCGCGAGCGCTTTCGCCAAGTTCACTCAATGAATAAAACAGATTTATTTTCATGAAATTACATTGGGTTTTTTTTTTTTTAAACACTCTTAAAATAGCATCGGCTTGTGTTTTGTTTAATTACATTTGATCATTATTATTATTCAAACGGTGGCAATGAAATTGAGTTTCAATTCGATTGTACCGTTGCCTTTTGTATTAATAAATTTGAATCGAGCTTCGTTAATTTCGAATAATGTGACTAACCCGGATAAAATTTTCTCAAGCGTGAATTTGGGTAATGAGATATCAATAATGATAATCAATTGATCATCCCTGTCAATGGTAACCATGATCATAGAAGGTTTAAAAAAATAAGGAATGCGCGGGTAGTAAGGCCTGCATTCGAACGTGTCACCGAGTGTCACCGATATACCCTTTAGCATTTACAAGTCTATAGATAGTAATTCAATGTCCAAAGATATAATGAGATTGAAGCGTCGTCGGATCCTTCCGAGATACCCCGTGCATCGAAAAAATCGAAAGGAAGGAAGGAAGAAAGGAATCTTATCACTCGCGATAAACGTCGCGGATTTTCACAAATCGTGTAGTATAGAGAGTTTAGAGTGGTAGTGGTAGTGGGGGGGGGGGGGGGGGGGGGGGTAACTTTTTACTTTTGACGGTGCAGTTGAGTATCGTATCAGCACGATTTACTCAGAACTCTCCATTTGGAAAATGCCAATAACAATCTCTAAATTGTGATCGTTGTCGCTGCGCATATGCTTTGAATGAATGATTTGCTTTACTTTTGCAGATAAGAGTGCCATTGAAAGTAGCGTTCACAGCTCGACCAAAGGATGTCGCTGTGAGAATAACAAAAAAGTATATAACTTGTGGTGTCAAAGGGCAACCACCTGTATTGGATGGCGAATTTCCTTATGAGGTGAAACTTGACGAATCTACGTGGGTTATCGAAGACGGCAAAACAATTTTGATTAATTTGGAAAAGGTGACTCGATAATACTTCTATTTTCATATATTTTCTTATTCTGGATCGTAGTGCGATTATTTCGGTGTTTTCGACTCGAGCGCTTACCGCTTTCGAAGCTGCTTAGAGTCAAAGGTATAGTAAAGTTATTTCATGGTGGAGCTTTAATGAGAATGCGATAAGCACTCAAGTTCAATGTGTCAGTCATGTACGATCTCTTTTTTTTACCATTGAAAGAGCCTCTGTGTTATGTTATATTTCTTGAGGTGTTAAAAAGGTTATTACAATAAGCCAATGACAGACCCCGGATTCAGATTCAACGCATCGAAATATATAAAAGAACTTACGCGGTTACAGTACTCATAAAACATGTCACCACAATTTCTTATCTTAAATAATGCCCTATTTTGCCCTATTTTTCATGAAAAACTATGGCCAAATGAATGAAAAACTGCGATTTTTCAAAATTATTTTTGCGGTTTTTTTTGCCATTTATTCGAAAGTTCAAGAGCCAAACGGACTCTAGATTAAAACTGTTAATAATTAAGTTTGAATACCTAGGTGAACAAAATGCAATGGTGGGCTCATGTGATAACAACTGACCCGGAGATTAGCACGAAAAAAGTTAATCCTGAGCCTAGTAAATTATCGGATCTCGATGGGGAGACTCGAGGCCTTGTTGAGAAAATGATGTACGATCAACGTCAGAAGGAACTTGGGCTCCCAACGTCGGACGAACAGAAAAAACAAGACGTTATAAAAAAGTAAGTTTTTTTTTCATACATTTATTTGTGTAACCCCATTTGAAAGGCTTATTATTGTGGATGTAAATTCGCTTTTTTTTCGTTTTACCAACACGCTTTACGGAGAATGCTCAATCGGCTAAATTAAGCATTTTCTACGCAAACGGTTTAGTGTTTATACAAGCATTCGACAAATTTGATGCGTATAATTTATGTCCTTTCGTTTTTGTAGGTTCATGGAACAACATCCTGAAATGGATTTTTCGAAATGCAAGTTCAATTAACACTGATGTCCCTTTGGATATCGAGTCAAAGATGTTAAGTAACACGAAAGCGCAACAATGTGGTTGAACAAAATAATCAAATGAACATATGATTGCTACAAGTCCGAACGATAAATCGAATAAATATCATCATAATTCTTCGATATCCGTATTATTAGAGTCTGAATACATTTTGTTGACATGGTAAAAGCTGTTTTTACGTAAATGTTTTTTTTTTCTTCTTCAATTTCGGTTTCATATTCGCTTTGAGATTTGAAATTTTCCCGGCGTGGATACTTGCACATCATCAGAAAACTTGATCGTATTAGATACCAATGAACGTGAACATTTGCAACCAGTTTATAATATATGTAAGAAGAGTTATGTATTTAAAATTATTTCACAATAATATAAATTTGGTTAACATTCTTCCGTTAATTTGAACCTTGATTTATTTTCCGCTTATCGAACGTAGAATTTTAAACTTGGTAAAATATACAAGCGGCCCCCCCCCCCCCCCCCCCCCCGTATACTTACATCGGTATTGGGTCACACATCTAGTGTCGCGATAGTGTGACATCCGTGTGTCAAGTATATTTATAATTAAAGAAAATTCACTGCTCCAGATGACATATGATATTGAGAAGATAATGGAGAGACAGCGTCGATAAATATAATTATTAATCGGCGTTTAAGAATGTCCGCGAAACATAATATGTATATGTAGACACATTTATTATAAATATAAAGTTAAAAATTTCACGTTTTCTGGACAACTTTGTGAGATTGTCGCAACACGAGTATGCACGCACATAAACGGTTTTAACGCTTCAAATGTCATTATTTGAGCATTTTCGTCAAATTTCGTACATACATGTAAGGGATTGAAAGTATTACTGATGAAAAAAAAACTGCAGTCATCCAAATATAATAATGGAATCATTTATTTCGAAAAATGAACAAACATAAAACTCGTATCATTTTCCT
Source organism: Venturia canescens (assembly GCF_019457755.1). Taxonomy (NCBI): domain Eukaryota; kingdom Metazoa; phylum Arthropoda; class Insecta; order Hymenoptera; family Ichneumonidae; genus Venturia; species Venturia canescens. Next base: position 25,010,953 of record NC_057424.1, on the reverse strand, counting down.
ATGATAATTATATAATGAATAAAAAAATATTGATATATTATTGATGACAATGTTGATAAAATATGAAAGAAGAAAATGATTAATTCTTCGACACGTACCATCATGACACATGACGTGGGTTGAAAAATCCGGAGCTGACTCGAGCAATACTGTTGTCTGAGGTAATTACATTATTTTTCTCATTCATAGTTTTCTCTGATGAGGGATCCTCCGGTATTTTAGACATTGTCACTCGTGATTCATATTTCGTAGGTGGGGAGGTCGACTCATTCCACGGTTGAACCGTTGTTGATCCAAACAGCGCAAACACTATGCTTCCCATCGTATAAATGATAGCTGACAGAATAAATACTTTTCTCCACTGCAATACGTCGGTCTGCAAATAAATAAAGGTCGTCGAATGTGTAAAGTTGATAAAGATGAAATAGTGGTTGCGGTTGGTCCTGCGCCTGCGCCTGACCATTTCATTCAAATGAATTCTATGCGCAGAATTGAATGAGAAAAAAAATAACAAAAATCAAAATCAATCAAGTAAAGTAAAAAAATGCTGCAAATTAAAATTTGCAAATTGCTTCCTCAAGATGGTCAAGATGCACGATGCTCAAAGCTTACTCTATGAGGTGTTATATTTTTCATTTTGGCTTCCTCATAAAGGAAGCTTCGAGCATCGTGCATCTTGACCATTTTGAGGAAGCAATTTGCAAATTTTAATTTGCAGCATTTTCTTTGTATACAGGGAAATAATGTATTTTTTCTGCCCTCCGGGCCGAAGTTGCCGCATTCCGCCTACGTCGGACAGAAAAATCGTATACACACCTCGGGCAGGAAAAAGTAAAGCCTCAGACCACATGTTTGCCAGCCTCGGCCGACAATTACATGTGATCTGAGACTTCCCTTATTTTCCTGCCCTAGGTGTGTAATATACTATTTTCATACCTCGGTCGAAAGTATAACATTTCTGCGCTGTCAAAACTGCACGCGCTTCATTTGTCTCAGCGGGAGCAAAAACTTCTTTCTACATTCCGATAGGTTTGACGTAATTATTCTTTTTAACTTTTGACGTTTGACGTTTGACGTTTGAACCGATATTGCTTACGTATTTTTTGAAAGGTGGTGTCTAGTCATCCGCAAACCGTACGAATAAGGTTATGTTATTCATTCGGAAATATGTTATGGAAATGCCATTTTATTTCCAAGCACTATTATCAAAACAGTACTATACTGCTACAAATCCGAACGAATAACATATATTTATCCTTCCAGATAAAATCAATGTGAAAGCCAAAAATAAAGTGACCAGACTGATAAAATGAATATAGTCGCTCGGAATAATGATCTATTTTCAGGTTCACAGGAATGCAAATATTCATATTAATTATCTTTGCTAATCTTGTTTTTTTATGCCTGCCCCCCCCCCCCCCCCCCCCGACCAGCAGCACTCGCTTCGCTCGTGCAGCAAATGTCGGGGCAGGCATCCAAACATCTTCTATCGATAGATGCATATTTCGGAAGAAACGTACTTTCGACCGGCTATGAAGAAAAATAGTATACACCACACGGGCAGAAGTTTGATAGCCCTGAACTGCGCGTCAAACTTTCTGCCCTTGTAGTGTAATATACTATTCTCTACCTTCTTTTACGAACTTTAATTTATCTCTTTGTTTAAATTCATAAAAAAAAATTAAATGACGAGCCATCAGAAAAAACAGTTTGCAATTTTCATCGTTTTTCTATTTACATTGAAATTAAAGAAAATTCCGACAACTTTGCTGGAAAATATAGAGGAAGTACAGAGTTATACACAATATCTTATAAAATTTCCAAAAATTGAAGCAGTTGGACGATTTTTTGAAAAACTCATATTTTCGTAAAATTCAAAATGTCATAAAATTTGAACCGCTCAACCGATATTCACCAAATTCAATACCAACCTTCCTATTATGATAGTCTATTTATAAAAAAAAAATTATTAATAAATCTCTAAATTTTCGAAAGTTAGAGCGTCGACACCCTTTTTATGAAAATTTCAAAACGTCGTCAGATTCGTAATTTTATACAAATTCTGACAAAATTATCAGAGTGAAGAGCTTGTATAGATTAACATCTGTGCAAAACGGTAGCCCTGTATCTCAAACCATTTCCGAGTTATAAGCGTTTGAATTTTGCAGTGCCATGACACACACACACACGTGCGCCCGCGCGCGCGCACCCACGCACACGCACACACATCCGGACATTTTTTCTAGATATGATTTTTCGATGTTTTAGAACATTTTGAGCACATTGACATTGAAAACTGGAAAAAAAAATTTTTCATCGTCACAAAGCTTCCTCGATGAGGAAGCAAAAGAGAGAGCAAGGAAACTATAACGTTGAGAGCCATGAACCAAAATTTTTTTTTTCACAAAAACGGAATCTCGGAATCGTAAACATGCAGCGGCAGATAGAGCAGCAGTTGACTTTGTGGAAAAAGAAGATACAAACCTTGTCATGGATGATGGCACCAGCAACAATAGGAGCCAGGATACTGCAAACATTAGCTGCCCCATTAGTAATGCCCATAAGAGTACCAGAGTAGTTGGGACTTAGATCCATGTGATTGACTTGATGGCCGCAAAAAATAGCAACATTAGATGCTACTGAGATGGTTAAAAGAGCAACAGCAACGTGTGGTTTATCTTTATCGATAAAACCCAAACCAATGAGTGCAATTGCTGGTAACATTTCACCCAGCGAATTACATGCCTTTCTAGATGTATTCAACGAGGTAATTTTTTTTCTAATCAAAAGATCGGCTATATAACTGACTGGAAAACTGAGAACCCATGCAGTGAAGTATGGAAGAGCGGATACGCGGCCATTCTACAAACATATGAGAAACATCGATAATCAGATAATTTACAAGATAGTGTAACTACAGGCTTCGGCCTAATAACATACTTTTTTTGAGTGGACTCATCATGAGAATCGCTAATCTAATCGTTTCTTCGTTCATCATTCTTGTTTAATCATTTCTATTTTATTCGATAAGTTCAAATTTTTCAACTGCTGCAAGGCGACGCAATTTTATATTTTTTATCGCTACGAAATTTGGGCAAAATCGTTTTGTCCATAGACAAAAAGTGTGCGATGAATTATAGTTGATTTATCGAAAGCGGAATTCAAGGCGTTAAGACGTATTAACCTCAAGCCCAGGGGCTTTCACCATAACGTCTTGCGCCGCTCGAATTCTATGATCGCGAAGCAGATACACATGTTCACAAGCGTGAACACGTTTGCGAAAATTGAAATTTTGATTTTCATAACTGAAAATCTTTAATACTCAATCAATTTCCGTACTGTATAATGTACTCGTTGATTATTCACGAGAGTGGTCAAATGAAATTCGTTTTTTCGACAGACACCTGAGAGAGTATTTATGTAAAAAAAAAGCTATTGACGTGACATTTACCTCTGCGATGGGATACTTTAGTACCTTATCCATGTACATCGGAGTTTTGGTAAGAAGCATCCAGAAACCCCAAGCTTGCGTGCATTGTGCTATTAAGAGAGCCCAAAGCGGGCCAGAAGTTAGAAGGGATAGCCAGGGCGTGGATAAAACCTAAGAATAAGAAAAATTTTTTTATAAAATGGATTTCACGATAAACGGATACTGCTACGTAACGTCATTCGCGCGATTGAATTTATACTAACGAATTTTCGAGTATTAATCTGTCATCTTCTGTTGCTTCTGCCTTAGGTCGAAAAATTGACCTAAGGTGAATTTGTCGAATTTGATGACGTTGAGTCGAACGGGCGGGATAATTTTTTCAACAACGACCACAACAACAAAAACATCAAACAAAGCTATGGAAAGAGTAGAATATTTAAAATCCATTCCTGATTTGACTGTGGTAGCAACAGTCACCGAGTGTCACCCATATACCTATATGTGCGCATACTCGGCAAACGAAGTATTCAATAAATTTCCAGTTTATTTTTCGAAACCATGAAAGCTTCGTAATTGAAAATATTACATGCCAATAAATTCTACCCCGCCTACTAGAATGACCTTTTAACAGTCGAATAACGTTTCGAATATAGTGTATAGTTTGGGTTTGTTTTATCGGGCTTACCTCTGACGTTTCGGTCACGCCCAGACTGACTTCAATGAACTCCTTTTCATCATGAGGTATATTTGGATGATCGGCCGGGGACTCTTTACCAATGAAAAACCAAGCCGTAGACCACGCAATAGTAAGGCCACCCCAAATATAAAAACAACTTGGCCATCCCAGCGAAGAGCCAGAAATAATTCCGCAACTTAACAGAGCTGCTACGTTCCCTACCCATCCACCGGTATACGTAAAAGATCCTGCAAGGTACACACTGGCTTCGTTCGAATTCATTTTTATTTTCATTTCGTTGCTATAGTTGGAGTTTCAACTCTTATTTATGGACGAGAATGATGGCAGCTCATTTTTTTATTGACCTGATCGATGATTACATAACTTTCGTTTCGAATCTATCGGTATCGAGATACGAATACAGAATCGAATGGTTTTAAGATTTATTTTCATTGAATAAACAAACTGGAGTTTTTCACCTGAATGCCGACGAGTCGATGGGGGGGGGGGGGTCTTTAATCACAGCGAGGCGGGGCGAGTAGTCATGAGATTATTTTCATTGTGCGACGTAAATGCTACTTACCGAACCGTCCTCGTTCTTCGATTGGTACCCATTTAGACAAAAGTGTATGAAGTACCGGTGGAACGATGCCTTGACAAGCTCCCGAGATAACTCGACAAACGCAAACACCTGCCCAACCCCCGTAATCTGCTGCGATGGGTATGAGTATTGTAGCAACGCCGCACAGCATCATTGCCCAAGTATAAAGACCGTGTACACCCCACCGTTGTGCAATTAACCCACCGGGTATGTGAGTCGCAACATAGCCCCAAAAAAATGAGCTCAGTATAAGATCTTGAACTGAGTCTTCCCACTCGTACTCCTGTAGATTATCGATAATAGACAGATTTGTCATTAATAATAATAATCAGAATAATAATATAAATACTTTAACGAAAATTCCCAGTCCCAGCAGCAGCAATTAATAATGCAGTAATAAGAAATACATTTCCGAAACCGTGGTCTCACCTTGAAGTTTGGATTCGCCGATTTTGCGTTTGTCATAGCGACAAGCGATATTGAAAGCGCAGCCCTCACAGCATAACAACAAAAAAATCCTAAAGTCATCATGATCGCCTGAATGTGCCTGCATCCAATCATGGCTGCAAAATGCAATAGCAAACAATTTTTACATTCCGCGTACTGCATGCGGAAATTCAATAAAAAATTAAAGAAATCGAGTACACACGCGTAATGACGAGTGTGTTTGATCCAACGAGCCCATCGGATATGTATTTTTTCTCGTTTCCATCGCTCACGTTGAATGATGCTAATTTTTATTTAATTTCAATTTCTGATTTGTTTCCCGCACGATGAGTCTTCCGAATAACCATCAATAAATACTTGGACTCTTTTACATCGATCGATGTTATCATCGTACATTTTAATTTTTATTACAGCTGCGCGTACATAACTCGGATGCCGTGGTATCTTTTTTTATTTAGTTATTCAATTATTGTTTCTCATCTTCGTGAATAAAGATGAAATAATCGCGGCAGCATTCTTCTAAACGTTTTCAATCGAGGTTTTGGTTTAAGTTGCTTACGGTTTTTGTAATATCGCGTTTGAAAACGAGATACCATCATAATAATGTGCTTGTCCGCGAGTGTTGTTTACCCCAGGCGAGAGAGGATTTTTGAGAGGGGGTGGGGGGTAAAAGTAAAACCAAGGAAAACATGATGCGAATCAACGAGTGAAACAACTTGCAATTGGATACTATATAGAAAGGGTCGTTGAGGCAATTCGTTTTATTTTAAACTAAACTCAATGCGTATTCAGTGCGTGTATTAGGCATTTGTTTATGAATGCTTCTGCAAGTTTTATTAAACTATATATGTATATATGATATTTGGGCGGGGAATAAAATTACTTTTCTCAACTTATTTTGTGAATTATAATGTTTTTTTCCTGGGAACGTTTGGAATTATTTGGCAGAATTTTTAGTTCTGGAAAGATTAGATTTTATCAAAATATTTCTGATACCGCATCTGCTGTAGGTAATCGGGAAAAGAATTCCTGGAGCTGTCAAATTAAATCGCAATGAAAAACTTTTTATAAATATGTGATATCGCAGCATTAACACTACCGATGCTTACTCGCAGCATCCTTATATCGCGAATATAGATAATTATACAGATAATACGCATATAGTCAGCTCGATTCATCTTATTATTTAGCTTTAAGAAATCGTAAAATATTTTCAATATTCGCCATCATAATCTGCTTATTAAAAGATTGATGAAAATTTATCGCGGGGTATATAGAGCAAACCAGTGCGTCATAACACGACCAGTACAAGCTAATGTTATTCACATAGCAAGATTTGTTTTATAACGGCACTATAAACAAAATACTTACCTTTGGGTCGGTGAGGCGGTACTTTCATCATCTCTGCCACCGAGATCTTTTTTGATCGAGATCCACGAGTCATCTTGAAACGGGAATTTTTTTGTTCCTTCGTCGATTTATCACACAGTGATTTCGTTTAATAACGCGCAGTACACAAGATTCATTTAAATCTCACCGGAATATTGATTCTATATATACATAGAGAAATGAATAAACGACTATGCACTTTCAAGTTTCACAATCTAAAGTTTATCAAGTTATTTGTTTTCTACTCATTACCTCGAGCGCAATAGTAGCGATGACAAAATAACGGCGTGAAATGCATGCACGTGTAAGCACGAACGTAAAGCCGTCCGAGCTTACCAAGCTGACCGAGCCCTCTTTTTTTCGTTCTACGTATCCACTATATCAATGCTTTCGTTATCCGTAAACGCCCGATCCTGTAATCGGACCGTGATTGCAGTAATTTACGCACACATTCAATACCGTAAATATATATATATATATATATATATATATTATATTCGTATCAAAAATTTTCAGTACAAGCATTTGTTCTGTCCCCATATTCTGCTTCGCATTATCTGATTCAAACACTCGTTTCAAAGATAATGCGATATTAAAAACATTACACGGAAAGTATCAATGTCGATAATCGTCGCATTATCTGAATTTTTTTATTGTGTACAGTACATGAATAAAAAAGTATCCATTTGTCCATATATCTTTATAGCGCGAAGCATTGTGTATAATATATGCGTATGTCAAAATATTCCTCGCTTTAGATTTGTTTCATCATTTCAATTGAAATGAAAAAAAGTATTTCTAATTCGAAAACAATTGCGGAAATGCGCGGTGTTCGCAATATCAATTAAGAGTGTCTTTGTCTATAGCGATTGGTCGCTTATTTTTTCATTATAAAAGCGTATACCGCTTGTCTCGAGTCTCATTTTTTATTACTTTTTTTCTTTTCCTTTTCATCATGACCGATGATTAGCACTTTGTGTATAGCTCGAAACCTTTGGAATATATTAATTTTTCGTTTTGCTTGGGGACTCGCGAGTCTCGGGACAAGTTCACTACACACGTTGATAGCCCCGTTTTTTGTTCGCCCGCGAAGGTTAAGCCGAATAAACTATATAGGGTAGCATGGGGCAAAATGGACACTTAAGGAATTAAGCAAGTTTCATTGATGAGCATATGGTCTTTCAACTATTTTTGAGTTCCAAAATTGATGCCCAATACTTTTTTCCCGAATTTTTCGAAATACAGCCGTTCCAAGCGACTTTCCCCGAATAGAATATCAACTCGGTAATATGGGGAAAGAAATGGAACCACTCAGGCTCCATTCCTTGGATGTAAATGAAAAGAAATGAGTCAAATCTTATAACCCATTTCTGAGTCCCACCATTGATTCATGGTCCTAGTTACCGGAATTTATTCAAAAAAGTTTTCCGGGGCACAACGGACACAGCCTCCAAGAGGCATAAAAATCGAAATTTTTCGAAATATAGCAGTTTAGCAGACAGAAAAAAAGCTCACCAAGATAGCCAAGTCCTCGTCTTTTGAAGACGTTTCTATGCATTTTTTGCGAAGGGTTATATTCGTCGTCCTCCAAAGATTGGATTTACTGTGTAACATGCAAAAGATGGGCACACACCTTGTGTACAAGTGTTGAGGACGAAGATGTCAGCTATATGAGTGCGATTTTTGTAAAAAATGAATAAAAAACCTTTTTTCGCGACGTGAAATTTTGCCCCGCCACTCGTACAAATCGTGTCGACCAGTGGACCGAGTTTACGGCCCATTTTTGACGCTTTTTCAACTCGTTGGGTGTTGGTCGTCGGAACAAGACTCACCGTTGCGTAAATATAATTTTAAGTTATAAACACCACCTGCAGTACCGACTCGAGAGATTTTAGCTACCTTTAGTTACCTACTACCCGCGTTAGGAAAAGTTATTAGGAAAAGAGAGAGAGAGAAAGAATTTACCGTGCATTCCGTTTCTGTTCTTATGATGTTTTTCTGTTGCTCAACCCGATCTCGTTCGCGAAAGGCACTCCTCTCACGTCGTATGCGGACGGCTGAAAGGACACGCTGGCATAGGCCATTCGTTGAACGCCGCCCGTGCCTTTACGGCTGTAGCAACCGAGAGTTGCACCGTTCGCAACACCGTGAATTCGGGTGCCACGGTCCGTGCAATACGGCGCCTCGTCGGCCATGGGGTCCCGGGGAGATTTCTGGGGTAGAGGTGCTGCAATATCCTGGTGGATTATCGTCGTGGGCCCACCGCGAATCCACTGGGCCATTGGGTCACGAGGGAGGCCTCCCCTTTACCCTTCAGAGATGGGTACGGTAGTCAGCAACGGGTTCGTTTTTCAATATTTTTCGACGATTCCTTTTGTATCGCGTATTATTTCTCATCCAGTTTGTAATCTTCCTTTCATTTTTCGCCTGACTTATTTTATATTACCTACGTTGCCTTTTATTTGGTCAATTATTGTATTTATACTGTTATCTGGCGTATTTTTGATTATCTTTTGCCTTTCGCGTTGCCTTCGTGTATTATTTAAGATCGTGGAGCTTCGGCATTACCTTTCGCGTGACCAAAGTTCCCGAGATTAGTACCTTTCGAAATATTCGTCGCCACGCTTTAGCTTTTATTGCGATCGAAATATTATATCGAGAATTATCTGGTGTCGATTACCTTTTGCCTTGCGTTATCTACGACATCCGCGTTAATTACCTGAGATTGACTCGCAGAAGCCACTCATTACCTCTGAATTACCTTAGTAGAGCTAATGTGTTTCGATCTCCTTCGTCGTAATTACTTATTACCTATTACTTTTAGCTACCTTGCGAATTCGGGTAGGCCACGTACGAATTCCTAGTTACCTTTCGATGCGCAGGGCCAATGTGAAATGGCAAATCCAATAAACCATTGTTTATCGCCGAATTATTACTTTGTTAAATTCCCTTGATACGATCTTGATCCCTTGATCCCTTGGTACCTTTTGTTTTGTATAATCTGTTACTTTAACCCTCTCGGGCCGTATTAGGGTGTCCGTTATTTACGAAGTTGATTATTTTTCTTGTTACGCCCTCCAAATATTTAGTTTGTCGTCTAAAAAAAAATATCCGATCATCATAAGCCCTTAATATTCGTAAGAAACCTTGCCCCAACGAAGATACATTTTCCATTTAAATCACAGGGAATTTTGTTACTTTTTACAATTAGTTTTTTCTTTTTTGGACACCTTATTTCACAGTAATGACAAACTCATATCTTTGTATAAAATCGAACGCTCTACAGAAAAGGTCTCTTGAAATTTTTTGATAAATTTACTCCTTCAAAAGTTGTTCAAAGCTGAAGTTGGCCTCTGGGTAAATTCTCAAAGTTTTGTACTTTTACGGCAAAATTATGATTATTTTCATGGAATTCAGTTGTTTAGTCTAAAAAATATATAATTTTGCTTTCTCATAGAGGAAGCTATGAAAAAATTCGAAATGAAAACTATTGATTTTATACAAAAAAAAAAAATATTATTATTATTATTATTATTATTAATTTGAAGCGATATAATCTCAAATTCGTACCGTGACCTCTTGAATTATCGATGATGTTACGAAATTTACAAAATTTACAAAAATAAGAAAAGTCTAACTCGGACTCAGTTGCAACAAGTTTGAATTTAAAGAAAAATCATTTACAGAAAAAAATAGGTTAGGTTGCTTGCTAAAATCAGGAAGAATGTTTGAGGTCAGCTTTTTTGTTCCGAGTTAGAATTTTGAGGAAGGACTGCCTGCCGAATGAGTCGCGCAGCGCTTCTTATACCCGTTCCCCCACCATAAAATTATCGAACGTCGAATTTTCGGTTTTCGCATTGTTATTTAGTTTAATATCATTTGAGCAATTATAATAGCTAAAAGTCACGTACGCGTCCTACAGCCCATGAACGCTCTGCCCGCGCATGCGTCGTAAACACGCGTCTTGTTTTATTTGAATTGACACAAATTATCTAGAAGGAATAATCTTTTTATTATTTTTCTTTGATTCGTTATAATTTTCCGCGTCTTTTGAGCCTAGTTACATAACTTTACGAAATTGCGTTGAGTTTTTTAACAAAACAAAAAAATATGATAGTTCGAGTTTTTTTTAATACGCGGCGCCGCTAGTATCGCGCTCCACCGCTTGTATCGGGCCTTTGTATTGCCCACTAGTACGGCCGCCGCCGGCCAGCAGTGACGCGGTTCATCAGTTGCTGTCGTGTTCGGTCAAAACATCGCGTCGGATCGCGAGGTTTTTCGGGGTTAGGTTCGCTTTCGAGTCGATTTGGCTCGTTTGGAAAAAAGTTACGTCGCAATATATATATATATATATATATATATATATAGCCATAGCAGGATGCTGCACTAATAGCCGCACACTATAAACGAGCACCGAACGATATGTTTACTATAGAAATTTAAAAAAGAAAAAAATAATTCGGCCAAGTTTACGGACATAATCATGCAGGTGAAACTAGATCCGTATCAAAAGACACTCGCGGTAGAGTCTCGGGACAAGTACATTAATATACCATATCCTCATCGCGATTTGAATAAGATATTATATTGAACTTGGATACGTATTATATAAATATATCATCAATCTCTCGAAAAATAATTAAATAATAAGGCACTGTGATTCTCATCGTCGCACTAAAACGAAATATGCTTGGGAAGTACACACCATCTTAAAATAGTAATAAATATCAGTTTTAAAAAAATTATTATTGATAAACTTAAATAGGAAAAATACTCGTATAGAGACGAAAATAATTTAAGGAAATTAAATTCTCTACAATTATGATATCTATATCGGAATTTGCAGCCAAGTGCATTATATGATGATATCACAAAAATATCGTTAAAAAAGATGTTGAAAACCTTGCTTGAAACGATTTAAAAAAAAAATGCATTCCCATTCTCTTATTTTTGTGTGCTGGAGAAGAAACATGCAATATAAAATAAATATATTAAAAATAATGTCTATGACGAATAAGAGCTGTCCAAGAATTTGTAAGGTTCTTGTAGTGTGTGATATGGGGATCATCAGTGAAGATGGGGTGCGCTACACTACTGTACTAATATTATATATAATTTTCGTCATTTTATCGGGTAGATTTTACTGAACTTGTAAGAATGACCATAATAATGCCAATCGTCGAATCGTGCATTTCAATAATGCGTATTCTATGAGTAATTTTCATATGTTTTCTCTCAAGCGAGATGTAACGCGAGAGATGACTCGAAAATTTTAATATATATAATATACAATAACGTTACTCTTCTTGTTTCTCACAGTTCTGCTCCACTGCGGTGGGATGTGTGATAACTGATATACATACATTGTATGTGCATGTATATATTAGTTTGCGACGGCGCAAGTTCCTCCCGGTGGGGAGAATCACCCGCCCTCTCATATTCTTTCTCTCTTGCGTCTCTTTTCCTTATATTTTGTATCCATCGTTCCGCGTACATGTTGAACTGTCGTCCTCGTAAGCTTCAACAAACTCTCGCCTCGTCTCGGCCTCGCCGGGAGGTCACGTATTTTGTCACGACCCGGTCGGAGCCACCGTGCTCGAATCGTCGTGTACTCACGTCGATACAAAATTCTTCTCGCGCGGGGAAAAAGTCCTAAAGCGCTAAAAGTGATTTGATTATTGGCTGATAGCGCGCACTTCGTATATATACCAATAACGACAAACTCTACTTTCTCACTTTTGTACGCCGTTAACGTTTGACTAACAGGTGGAACAGATCAAGCGGTGTTTGTACCAAATAATAAAACCAGCCGTCTTCCTTTTCGTCCGTTTCTTTATTTTTTTTTTGCATTTATTCGGCCATTTTCAATTTTCATTTCGTTTTCGTATACAACAAGCTTGTGCAAACGTTTGGCGCATTGTTCGCGGGGAACTGTATGTTTTTGTAATATTTATCGAGAGGATGCTATCTTCGTTAAAGACGAATCTGGCTCTTTGCCTCGCCCTCATCCTGACCACTCAATTGCCTTCTACTACAATGGCAATCGACTTGAGCCGACTTTACGGACATCTTACAAAACGTAGCGGTGAGTTTCATTTTCAAATCATTTTTTGTCACTCATTCATGCGTTACTCGACGACGACGACGACAACAATAACAACAATAACAACAGCAACAACAACAACAACAATAACGATAAATAAACGGCATTTTCATTCCAAGGTGGTGAATTCATTTTTTTCAATCCAATTGTATTTTCGCAATACTATATAATATAAATTGTTGGCTATTAATGCGAAATATCTCCTTTCATTTGATTATATCAATTTTATCCAGCAATATTCTTTTATCCTTATTTCAGGGGCTTCAGCGTCCATTGAAAAAATATGATTATTTATCTATAAATGAGCTTGTATTCTCATCATCAATTTTCAATATCTTACGATTTACGACTAATTTTGACGAATGCCAAAAGCAGATTGTAACAAAAGCCCGTGAAAATAATAAATGCGAGGAATAAAATGCAGTTTTCATTGAAAATACAGTTGGAAACAAAAAATTAGAATTATTAAGATATTTTATTCGAATCATTAGTATTACTATTAGAGTAAATTGTTTTTATAATTACTGGTTGAAGATTCTTAAGCAGAATTTACAATTTTTGCGTCCAAATACTCGGTAAATTTGTATTAATTTGTTATAATATTTATACAAGGTCAAAGTGCAAGTATAAGCATGTTTAAAAAATTATATGTTTTTATGTCGATCGAAAATACGCAACATTTTAATCCAGTACCACGCAGTGTCTCGGAGGAAGGAGGTTTATTATACTCGTCAGATGGGAGTGCCCTTTCAGCTTTTCCTCGATCGATACCGTGTGATAAGTGCTCGCAGCGAGTCACCAGTTGCTGCCAAACATGCAATACAGAAAAAAAGCCGTTCTTCGAAGCTAAATATCATTTATTATATATGTTTATGCGCATTAGATTTCTCGTGTGTTTAGTGAAATTCTTTTAGTATTGACGAATATGCTTTTATTCATAACAGCGTGAGAAAATGTGTCATAGAGTTTAATAGAAAAAACAAAAAACAAAGATCAGGGATGGAACTGGGAGCAAGGTTGTAAATGTAGGCCATGTTTCAAAACAAGAAGGGATAACTGAGACTATGAGAGAGGCGCAAAAAAATATGAATTTTAAGTCTGTATAGACAAAATTATCAGGATATAATACACTCTTGTAATTTATGAACGCATTTCCATTAAAAAAAAAAAAAAGTCATCGCGAAGTTGAAAATCGCAGAGATCGTGTATTATATTGAAATCAAATTCTCGCAGAATATTATTACCGTAAAATAAATGCATTATGATTCATTATCGAAAAATCTTTCAAAAATTTCAAGTATTTCAATAAAATTTCGATAAAAAAAAATCAACGCGTCACCCGCGATAATGAGCCTTGCCGGTTTTTAGTTCAATTTTAGCACACTGTAGCAGTATATCTCGCTGCTACTCCTCGTGGCGGCCGCCGGGCGGTGGCGACCATCTTGGCAAAACGCTCGAGGGCCCCATACAAAAGTCGCGAATGGCGACGGCGGCATAACCCGAATCCAACTATTTTTTTTTCTCTTTTAATTAGTGTAACTAATCCGCCGGTTCGTCGCATTACAATAATTAGACATGAAAAAAATCTTGGCAGAATTGAAATAAACATTTCTCATAGTTTTGAATTTTATCGCGATATAAAATCGACAAACTACATATAATGAAATAAAAGTGGGTTTCGATACGCATGCCGTGTAAACGTGCAGTCTATTATGGAACAATTTTTAATTGAATTGTACACGCGTATGATTTCGTTTCGTCGAATCAAAATGAAACTTTCTCTAGTAATAATACCATCAAAATATAAATAATCATCATTTATGAATAATTGATTGCAAAATAAAATTGAAATGCGTAAGAATGGATTCTCACGGGCGGCATGTCGCAGGGGCGCGGGCGCAGAGCATATTTTCTCATATACATATATATATATATATATACTAGCAGAGCGGAGCGAGTATATATGCGAATGATGAGGATACGTAAATGTGTGCGCTGGTCGAATGCTAGTACATACGTATATATAGGAACAATATATCAAGGGAACGCAAGCGCAGAAAAAGGTTTGAGTTTAAATTTAGGCGCTTATATATATCGGTATATGAACAATGATCATCGAAACTGAGGTAAAATTAGGGTATCACAGTTCCATTCACTCGCACCGCCTGCTATATGCGTTCAATTATATAAAAAAAACGGTCTATTATTGTATTGAAAAGATGATAAAGCATACTGCGCTCATATTTCACGAACCCGAGGAAACTAAGGAAAAAGTTTATTTTATCGCGACGACGATATAATATATATTCATTTTTAATATACGTATACATATATATATATATATATCTCGAATATTGGACCCGAAACATCTCGATCGTCGTGTGAGAAATCGATTACGATTTAAAGCTATTTATTGTGTTACAATGTTATTGGCTTTAACGAAATTAATCGTATATAAGATTTTTGGAAAATGTATACGTAGGTTACAACGAATGAAAGTATACCGTCATTCCGTTTCGTTTCGTTTACCGTCGTTCGTATAGGGGATGCTTGTCACCCGTACGAGCCGTTCAGGTGTCCGGGCGATCGTACATGCATATCCATCCAGTATCTTTGCGACGGTGCACCCGATTGTCAGGATGGATATGACGAGGACTCGCGGCTTTGTACCGCTGGTAAGTTTTATGTTAATTTTTTTCATTTATCTAATAGCGATGTATTAAAAAACTAACTTGTGTCAATACGAAAAGCTTTGCGAAAAATATATCAATGGCCCGTAAAAAATGAAATTGCAAATGATTGAAAAAAAAAACCTTTCAGCTTTTACTTGACGCGCGATGGCATCTTTCCCAGAATTTATACCTAGACTTAATAATTATTCAAATTTTGATTGAAATAATTGCGGACGTGTATAGAAAACGTGTATATGCACATATGTATATCCCCATCCTCCCACTATCCTACGATTCGAAAGTCATACCCGCGTACTTTTTTTCAACGACATAGGGCTTGCATTGGATTATGTACCTGTCTAAACATTCTGAGAATAATATATATATATATATATATAAGATTGAGGATTCAATTTCTTCGTGATATTTGTGATTTTGGTTAATTTTTTTATTCTCGCATCTTTAACCGCAGCAAAGAGACCACCGGTCGAAGAAACAGCCAGTTTCTTGCAATCATTGCTCGCTAGTCATGGTCCGAATTATCTCGAAAAGCTTTTTGGATCCAAGGCAAGGGACACGCTTCAGCCACTTGGGGGTGTTAATACAGTTGCCATCGCTCTTTCCGGTGAGTAAATCGTTCTGTCTTAATCATTCCGCATATAATCTATAGATTTATCGATGCAATTTTTTACATCCTTGGTAAATAAACCAAATTCGTATAGTTATTGAATGCGTCGCGATTGGAGTGATGAAATAAATGTGATTATATGACCATATTCGTTATGAAAATTGCAAATTTTCCTTATGTTTTGTGTTTCGTTGAATTCCCATTCTCTTCTTTAAACATTTGAATATTCTTCGAAATCGCGCGGGATATTATTTGAAAGGAACATACCACTCTCACCAGCATGGAATGATCTTTTTACGCACAAATTACGCTTGCTCACGCGCGCCGCGTTATACTTGACACGTAAAAACATAGTATATACTATATTTCACATGAAAAGTGCGGTAAACTTTTTTTAACCGAAAATTTTTAACGATGGCCATTTTTCCTTCATAATTGTGGTTATCGGCTCTTGGCACGCATCACCATTGCACATTTATTAAGCTGCTATCTAAAATTAAAGACTAAATTAAAGATATTTAGTTACAGAATTGATGCGAAAAACGCACAGTGATATTGAAGTTATGTCAGGGTAGAGAAATTACCCATAGAATTATTTACGAATATAAAAAGATGTAGAATAGAGAAGTAGTCCTGCCAAATGCTCTTGTTTTCCACTTTGAGGACTGCATGGTTTTATATACTGTTAACGTAATGCTCTTGCCAACCCGGCCTGAACGCCGCCACGCGTCGGTTCGAGCTACCTTATTTTAAGGAGGTTGAAGCGTATCTTATGTTGAAACTATTTTCCAACTTTACACATTAAAATGTTTTAAACAGAAAGCTTAAGACAGTATTAAACTTCTGGCGGGATATGCCGATGATTCACCGTCGTGAAGTTGAGATATTTATTGTTGAAGTTTGCAATTTTTTGAAAGCTTCCATAAGAGCCCATGTTTAACCTTGTCATTTTCAACAATGAATATCTCGATTACTAGGCGGTGAAACCTTTCCAAATTTTTCACACATAATTAAGCGCTATTCAAGAAGATTCACGTAAATGTTCAATTCATTAATTTGGAATAATAAAATCTAATGTATTTTTCGTATGATGTCCTATATATATCGCTTCAACTTCCTTGAAAGGAGCAGGTATGAAAGAAACGTGAGAACGCGGAATTTCAATTTTGAAAAATTTAACAATTCGGATTTATTCAATTTTTATCGATTTTACAGGATCATTGGTTTTTTTGATTTATTATTGTGATTGCGTTCGCCAATTGGGGGAAATTTGATTGCGCTCGCCGTTTTCGAATGGATCAATTTTTAATTTACGCGTTTTTCGCTCGCTTTTAAAAATAACAGTTTCGATAATTCAAAAGTGTTTCGATTTTATATAATAAAAGAAATTATTATAGGTTTGACGCGATATAACCTTGAATTCGCACCGCGCTCTTTTGAATTATTTAAAATTTACAAGATTTACAAAATTTACAGAAATCTCGGTTTTGGTGAACTCGATTGATTTCAATTTTGAATTTAAAAAGAAAATTTACAGAATCTACAAATTTACAAATTAATTTACAAACAAAATCATCCCCGATTCTGAGCAACGCAAAAGAAGAACAAAAAAAAATGTAGGTTAGGTTTAGGATGCGAACCCCAGACTACGGGGGATCGATACGTCGCCGAGTCTCACCAATATCCCCAGGCATCCAAGGAAAATAGGATAGGTTTTATAGTTTAGAGTTGCTAGTATCAGGGAGAATAGTTGAGGTCAGCCTTTTTGTTCCGAGTCAGAATTTTGAGGAAGGACAGCCTCCCGAATGAGCCGTCCAACGACTTTTATACCCCGTTCCCCACTCTAAAATGTCTCAATCGCCGAATTTTCGGTTTTCGGGCGCGTTCTGCGCATTATTTTGTAACGGGTTTCGCTATTGGCTCGCTGCCGTGACTCGCGTCTTTTCCATTGGCCGATCGTGATTTTGCCCGATGCGCCGAAATCCGCTTTTCATGTTTTTCAGCTTTCTGTTTTATTAAAATGATGAAAATTTAATAGGAATCGTTATCGTTTAATTTTCTGATCCATTTGGCTTCGCTATTTCATTTAACATTGTTTGAATTGATTTTATTCGAAAAATCGAAAAAAATCACGTTCGGGTTCCTATAGCCCACGAACGCTTGACACAAATTTTCTAAAAGAAATAATCTTTTCATTATTTTTCTTCGATTCGTTATAATTTTCCGCGTCTTTTAAGCCTATTTACATAATTTTACGAAATCGCGTTTAAATGTGGTTCGAGTTTTTAATACACGGAACCGCTAGTATCGCGCTCCACCGCTTGTATCGGGCCTTTGTATTGCCCACCAGTACGGCCGCCGCCGGCTAGCAGTGACGCGGCTCACCGGTCATTGTTCATGTTCGGTCAAAACGTCGCGTCGGATCACGATGTTTTTCGGGGTTAGGTTCGCTTTCGAGTCAATTCGGGTCGTTTGGAAAAACGTTACGTCACAATACTAATAATGGCGGTAACTGCTGGCATCGGACCTATATGGATATTCAAAGTCGCCGTACGAGCGGGTTGTTATTCGGCGCTCATTATTTAAGCTGACGCATATAATATTATGAAGCTTTCTCACTATTTACATTTTTTATTTTTGTCATCGTCTATACACGGACAGACATTATTGAATGATAAAATCAAGTACCTGCAACAGTGCAGCGGAACTATTTTGTATTTTAAACTGTCAATTGGTATTTTTTGGTTCTACAGAATCTCAAACGATCGAAGATTTCGGAGCTGCGCTACATCTGATGAGGGCCGATCTGGAACATTTGCGTTCGGTTTTCATGGCCGTCGAGAACGGTGATCTGGGCATGCTGAAATCGATTGGCATCAAGGATTCGGAACTCGGCGATGTCAAGTTTTTCCTTGAGAAGCTGGTTAATACAGGATTCCTCGATTAAAACAGCAATCTGCTTTAATCGACTCGGAAAACAAAACAAAACGGCATGTCTTTCGTACTTGGTCTCCGGACTTTTTGCGTCATCGCTTCTGCCTCTCGATTGGTCCAGTAGTCCGGTTGTGCGGCGATTAGGAGAATTTTCATGAACAAAGAATTGAGAGAAAAAAAAACAATGTAAAAAGTATCAAGATTTTATTCAGGAAATTTGGCTCAAGTACCAGTAGGGTTGCAGTGACGCATCGAAAGTCGTATATTTCATCACACCCCATACATATATGTGTGTAAGAAGCATGCAGAGAAAAAGGAAATTAAGGGAGGCATGCAGGGAGTCAAAGAATTTTCTCTTACGATGTTGTCTTATTTAAAAAGTTATCGCAAATTTGATCAATAATTATAGGATTTTTGTCTGAAAACGAAAACGAAAAGTATATCGCTATCACTCTCACCTTCGCAAAAACAATCGAGCTTATAGCTTTGCGGGCGTAAACTTGCACAAACGCGATAATGCATGAGGGGTGGAGAAACAATGATAGTTTAGGTAAGGCGCGTGCGGTGTGAAATATCGAATGAATTGAAAAAAGCAAAGGCTTCATATTCTGCATATACTACGTACGAGTGCTGCAAAATGCACGCGTTTATGAGGGTGAATATGCCTCAGAAGTTGAATTACATGTGGCCGGTCCAATCGATTTGTTAAAAACAATGATTTTTTTTGGGTTTTTTGCTCGCGTTGAGAAACTTTGCTTCCCAGTTTATAAATTCACAGTAGACGCGTTTTCGTTTAGAGTCGTCTCATGTCGCATGAAACTTGTAATAAAAAATAGAATCAATATAAGCGATGAGCAACAAGAATTTTCCACTATTAACCGATACGATCAAGTTTGATCCTGAAAATACTGATCGTTGAGACAAGCAGAGACTTCCTATACGCTGCGTACGATTAAAAATTTCATCTTTCCAGGCACCTGTAATATATAAGAAGTATAGTTACTTATATATCGTTTGTACTTATGTATACTCGGTTTTATTCGTGTAATATTTCTTAAAGCGGGATGACAACTCGGGTGCCACTGTCGTATTTTATTTGCTTTTATTATTTCCCTCCTCTGCAGAACGGAGTGTGATAATAATCGTGTGAACGCAAATATATATACATATGGCCTACGGGGCGGGGGAGGGGGGTGGTGGTGGTGTTATTATTATTATCCATGGGACGACGATTCCGTTATTATAATGATGGCCGTAAGTTCTCGAACATTAGAAGCGCGAAACGAAAAGTATATTACTAGGAGGGCTTTTAAGATGCAGTTTTTCGTGTCCTAAAATAATCTCAACCTGTTTACGCGAATTAAAATTAGACGAAAACCAAATTTATTTTCATATTAGGTAATAGTATCTCGACCGAGTGATAAAACAGAAAAATGGCCAACCAATTTTGACTGAGCAGTTGGAGGAGGTGTATAAGAAACTTTCAATTGTTTCGCGTATAGATTAACGATGAGTAGTGCACCATTGCGACAGCAAATTTTCTTAGGACACGACGAACGACCGTATTATATACTAACGAACACAAAAACTTGAATTTTACACTATACCTATTGAAAACAAACCCCCCCCCCCCCCCACACACACACACACACGCGCGCGCGCGCACAAACCCAAACAAAGAACAAAAAAATTGTACCTGCTCGCTCAAATAATTTTGAATCGACAATTCGGCTGATGGCAATGATTCGTTTTTCGCCATTCGCTGAAACAATTAATGCCATCTCGTAGCCCATCACGTGACAATGATACTCCTCAATTTTTTTAATCGGGGAGAGTGCTTCGTACAATCTTTGCGTAAAAACAAATGACAAGAGTTATGATAGGTAAAACGAAAATAAATAAATAAAAGATTTAATGCGATTGCAATCCCTTCGCGATAAGTTCATCAATATATTAATATGAGACATTCCATACGTCATTTCACTCGGCCGTGACTCCGACCCCGTCTGACTCGGACTAATTTTCGGATATTCATCTCACGTATATGTATATATGCGAAGGGTTACCATTTTTCAATAAACCTCGCAATTTCGCCGAGTTCGGAAATATCCTAACGCTCGTATGTCTGCTGAAAATACTCGACATATTGAAAAATGTTCTTGCATAAATTTTTCTCATTTTCGTTCATGCTTCCACGACTAAAACGGTAAAATACACGTTATCAGCCTTATCAACATTTTTTTCCCCATTTGAAAGCAAAACTATCATCTTAAAAAATAGTTTCGACTTTTGTTTTTTACTCCAAAAAATGAATACAACTTATAATTAATACAACTTATGAAACTTGTACATTTTTTTTTTTTGCAAAAAAGAGCTTTGAACATTTGAAAACTTTGAATACGTACGAAAGAAATTTGGAAAGTGATCTGGATATTTCTTTCGGATCGTTTCGGGATATTATTTATATTGAGCATACTATTACGTATCGGACAATGCCAATAAAATGGTAAGGAGTCAAAGGCACGGTTGAACGACGAAATGACGTCAAAAAAATTGGGGTGGTCCTCATTTGTGTTTGAAATAGGTACATTGGCCGTTTTCTATATTTGAATGATTTTTTTTTCTTTTCAATTTGCCTTACAATGTATCGAGTACTATTGTTATAAAGGGATTAGTGGACTTTTGCGCGAGTGAAAAAAAGAGTAGCAACGAAAAATGTAGCAAATACAAGTTAAATATATAAATTAAAATTAATCAAGGACACGTCCGTCCATAATGACACTCTTTCCCGGTGATGCAACGTACTTTTTTTATATTCATTTGAAGTTTAGCTGGAGGATGGGTGAGGGGGGAGGGAGATTAGAAAAAAAAATCTGAATCGCAGTACGGACCACCCTAATACATACGTATAGCAATATAAAATCATAATACTTTTCAATAATACCAATAAACATTGTTAGTCGGTGAAAGTATGATGAATTCATATTGTACGTAATTAATATTTGAATTGGCTGGGTAAACTTAAGTTTTAGTAGATTGGTATGCCTTAACATACTGACTGTGTGCTGTATACATGCACGGGTTAATAGTTTGCATCTATTCAATCTACTGACTGTTTGACTTCGTCTATCGACCGCGGGTTGTTATTAAGTAATTTTTTACCCAGCTGAAACGAAACATAAAATATTTGTCAGCCTCTCCGGTCGGTATTGATCGTGATGAAAAGAGAGCAATACACACGAAGCAAAACACGAGAAATGGTTAACGAGACCACTCGAATCCTATGTACGGGCTGCACCCGTATGGCTATCCAATTAAATTTCCAAATACATTTTCGTTATAATAGGCAATGAAGATTAGTACACGATCCAGCAACATAAGCGAGAAATTATGAAACTTTCTACTGATTAAAATTGTCACCGTCCTATTGGAATACATTATATATACATATATATATATATATAATATAGCATGGAAAAGATTGGATATTTACAAACTATTTGAACATGGAATTCAAGTCCGAAAAAGTTGAAGTACCTGTGAGTGTAAGCGCTTGAGCACGCACGTGAAAATTCCAGCGATTAAAGATCATGAAGAATATTAGTGTGAGAGAATGATGAAGAAAAGAAAAGAAACACACGCGCATACGCACACACAGAGGCACGAAAAAACACATTCAATATTGCGAAAAAAGACAAATCTTGTTTTTTTTTTGTTAAAGACCACGGAAACAAAAAGTACACAAGCGTCGACGCAGTATTTTACAATGGATGATAATGTATGAGCATTTTTTAATTAATAGTCCTAAAGTTGATCCGGACAATTTCTCTGGCAGTGTTCATATATAGATGGGATGCAACAATCATAATGAATATGACGTGAATAAAGCGATGTACTCGGTGTGTTACAAATCATACATATCATAAATAGTATATATTTAATATAGTACAACCGGACTTACGGTCAATCAGACATATCATATAGACGAGACTGTTTTTCTAATCTCCCGTCGACACAATTATTAACATCATCAATTATGCGCAACGCATTTGATAAAATTATTCAAATCGTGTATCGAACAATCTTATAATGTCTCGTGATTGCTATACCTGAATAGGTAAAATTATAATTGCCTGTTGAAAAAAAAACAAAAAATGAAAAGACAGGTGTATGTCTAGTGGGAAATTTTCGTGTGATCGTCTTACAATGGGAAGAAGCAAGTATATAGATATAGAGATATCGGTTTTTGGGATCTCTATCGATAATTTAATATCGCACACATATCATATCATACGTATATACGTATGCTCACATGTAAAGTGAGAGCATTAAGACGAAGAAGAAGAGAGAGAGAGAGAGACATTGCGAAGCCAATGAAAAATCATCCGAACCTACTTCTTCTTCGTCTTTGCCTTCTTCCTCTTCTTCTTCTTCTTCTTCTTCTTCTTCTTCTTCCTCTTATGTGTAGTAAAATGAAGAGAAAATATTCGGTTGGGAAAAAGAAAACAAAAAAATGAATCTTTTTTGAAAGAAAACAAATTATTTAAGGGAAAATGGATACTAGATTGTTGAAAATCTTCGCCGAAATTCCAGGATGATAGTGAAAAAAAGGAAACGAAAAATAGGAAAAGTTGTCTGCGAGAGTACTTTTATGCGATAGGAAAATACTATTTTGGTATAAAGTAAAGTAACTCCCTCCAGGTTTGCGACCACGGTTTAATATAGGGCCTGAATCGTGGTAGCCCGCTTTTGGGGAACCACTCCTGCATCATCGATGCCAAAGGGTCAAGACGTTCCTCTTCGCTCATTGTTTATTGCCGTGCCTTGTCCCTTTAGCAGCTTGATGTTAAAAAATGATAGAAAGAATAATTATAAAATAACATATAAAATAGCAAAGATAAATGGATTTATTCGAAGGAAAATAATCATTTAAGACACTCCCATACAGATATGTTTACATTGTTTTATTGATTGCTCCGATATGCGCCATTGATCGCATACAATGTTCAGAAGTGTATATGTCTAATAAACAGCGGTTATTTGAGATAGATCGTAAAGGAATGTCGAGGAAAAAAAAACAAAATTAAAGATCGCTACCAGATGTGCGGAATGGAAAAATGTATTGAACTCGTGCGAAAATAAATAACTGGAAAACGAAATTCAAAAGAATTGATGCTTTTTTTTTATCGTGATCGCACCTATAATTCACCATCGTGCGCATCGTCATGGGTATACATGCGGAACAAGCTTGGAATATTTTAGAAATAATGTTGTAATCCATGCACTCACCATCTTACGCAGCAGAGATCTCTGCTGCGAACATTAATTCAACAACTAACAAACGTGACTCGATTATAAAGAACATAAGATATGCCATAACCGGACGATTGAGGCGATTGCTTTAGACATATGATGGTTTAGTAATGAAACTATACAAACAGCAACTCGCATGGTTTTCATATCAACTTAACAAATAACGCATAACCAGCAGCGCGGCTATATACTATATACCGAATGATCCGCTGAATAATATAAAAATTCGAAATTTTCATAGTAGATATTTACGCACGTGTCATACTTTATTAGCGAGTCGAATGCGTTCTGAATCATGAGTCTACAATTATGAATTTCGATGAAAGCGTTGATCCTGATGGCGCGTCGACAAAAAATCATATTACTCGAACATTTTTTTCCAATCTTCCACTACCTGCATCATCCACACTCATGAAGTATTTCAATGTTGGTATAACGTCAAATACAATTATATAAAATGTCAAACATACGCATATACGCGTGCAGTAATAATATGCGTTCGTTTGTTTTAAAAATTGTCGTGCGCGGTCGTCATAGTCGAACCGCATCGAGCCAAAGACATACTCTGTCTATGTAAATGAGAATACATGAGGAAATACAGGATTGAATTATAAATTTGTAATCATGAGAGACTATAGCTCAACGAGAATCGCCATAAAGGTATCAACAACTGGACAATTCTTTTGTACACATTATGACTCGACAAAAATTAGTCTCGTTGAGCTTTTTACTACATTGAATTCAATTCTCAATAGCGATATTGGATTTCTCCGGCCACGTCGTTGGGTTTCCTCCTATATACCAACCAACGGATATAGTTATGGTTCAGGGAACATCATTAATTTAAAAAAATTCAAAACTTCAAGTTGACGCATATAAACAAAAATACGGATCAAACTGAATTTTTGCAAAAAAAAAACTCGATTTGAGCACTCTTTGATGACGTTGCATCGCGTTGTTATTGGAGCTCACTGTAGCAGATGATGAATATACTTATTATATTAATCGCTTTCCCATTCCAAATGATGAAGGTAATACAAATTCAAACTATCGATTACAAGTGCTATTGTAAATGCAAAATTCAACTGCCAGTATCTGTAAAAGTAACTAAAATTTATAGAATCAGACGATGAAAATATGGCTCGTTGCTCCTCGCTATCTGAACATCCGTACTCTTTATCGTTCGGAATGATGTCTTTCGTTATCTCGAGAAATTCTTCAAACGCGCACACTTCGGTGCATCCTGGTATCTTTTGCACAATCAGCTTCCTCGTGACTCCGGTCCAAAGCATCACCTGTTAAAATATTTCATTTGGCGATAAGTTTTGCCAGCACGTTGATTTATGTACAACACCAATTCATGACAATAAAGAGCTTGTATATCATTCAAGGATTCGACGATTTTATACAATACATACATACATAGGGTACATTCTACTTGGACGCTGACAGCGTTAATAGCGTTAATAATGCTAATAACGCTAAAACGTGTTCGATTTGAAGTGAACGCGGTGACGCTGGTTGCGTTCACGTCACGTTCGACTTGGTCCGATTACAAGTTGGCGGAACCAATAAGTGATTTTGTTCTTTTTCAATTACTCGACGAAATAACGCTGGATTCATCGAAAAGTGAAGACATAGCGAAACAAGCAGTAGTACGATAACAGAGATAACAGACGATTCTCTCTGTGGATGCGTTCAACCACTTGAACGTCGGGAGCGTTGAGAACACTATTCTAAACGCACCCATCTAAACGCTTATAGCGTTTACAACGCCAAGTCGAACGCAAAATAATGCTAATTAACGCTGTCAGCGTCCAAGTAGAATGTACCCATAGATTGTAAAATTCAAACAAACCCAAACAAGAAGAAACTCACTTTCACGTAGTATCGATTTGCGTTGTCCTGGAGTGTTTCGAAAATAATCGTAGATCCGTAAGCAGGAATAATAGGATCGTCCGTTCCTAACGCCCTTGCAAGGGCTGCGACGTTGACTTCATGCGCGGAAAAAAAAAACGCTTTTCTTTCTCTGGGTTTCAACGCGTCGTTACCAAGATCCACGATGTCTTCAGTGATTTTTCGTAACAACATGCCTGTAATTTTTTTGTTTTTGTTTTTTTCTTCAATATATATATTTGACTTCTTCAATAATATATTCTATATTTCGGTCTGAAATTTCTACAAGTATATAGGGATGGTGCAAGTAGACTACCGCGCGACTAGTGATGAAAAGTGAAAGCTTTTGGGGATCTTTTATCATTATTGTATTATTATATATATATTACATTATTATGATTATATTTCCATCAAAGTATTGAAAGTGCTACCCCCAAAAACTTATAATTTATGACATTAGAGGCGCCAGGAGTACTTTCAACCTGCCCTCTATCGAATCTGCACCATCCCTATTAGCCAATTAGTATATTACTTTGAAGAAAATCGTGATAATGATAATAATAATAATAATATCTCAATTACGGACTTGGAAGCTTATCCAGACGATGAAAAAAGAAAAAATATTCCTTACCTCCATTTAGACGTTTAAGAGACTTTGTGGATGATCGAAGATAAAAATCCAGTGCTAATATCTCCTTCATAGGATATGGGTATACTACATGGCTCCACTCTGGCAACGTTAAGTTCTGCGCAGCCTGTTATCGAACCGCAATGAATGCATTATAATTAGAATCAATCTCATCAATTTTTCAAGGCATACATAACAGACGAATACAAATGAAAAGTTTGCGGACTCGTACGCTTCTCCTTTCCTCTACGGCAATGAAAAACAACAAACTCCGCTCTTAATAAAGGATCACGCCTAAATCTATGTATATTGTATATATGTTGAAATCGACATCCTCCTCAGCGCCTAAATCCTAAGAGATGTTATTTGTGGCCATTTGTGTGTTCGTTTATCATTGCATTCTGATCCTACTTTCCGATCGCGTATTACATGCTTGGATGGATGTGTAAGAAAGAAAAATGCACCAAATCTTGAGTGCTGAGGTATAATTGACCTTTTAATTGTATCGGAGTCCCATATTAATCGTGAAAAAAAAATTCGGCAATAATTCAGAGCCCGCATGATTGGTGTCGAGGATCATTTAAAAATATATATATATATATATATATGCTTTTGAGTTCTCATTGCAAAGAACCTTCGACCTCTCTCGTCACGAAGCGAATCGTCAATCTTCTCGCAGTACTCTTGGCGTGAAATTTCTTCAAGACTTGATCCTAAAATATCCTTGGGTCCTGAACGAATATCGTTTTTATGTACTTGTCAAGGATTGATTGAAAATTCTTGTTGAGCCTGTTATTGCTTCCAAAGTGTGTTCTGACTCGGGCTCCGGGTCCTGGGCTCGAATTCCAGCCAGGATACTAATGAAAAAATTGAAAATTTTTTCAAGCGTTATTCTACTGTTGTCCTGCTGGTGATTCGAACCCCGCCTTGATTTTCTGAAATGTGATAGAGCAGCGAGAAGTGTAAGACGGCTGCAACCGCATAAACAAAAGGGGAGCAGGAGACGGGGAGAAACACTGGTAATAAACCAGCATAGTGGATTTAATGTAAAAAGAAATATGAGCGAGAATTCAGAGAGCCAGCATAAAAACCATAACGGTTTATACGTATAGTCCTGATAATTGTCCTGATCTCGTGTATATTATTCATTTTTTTGCACTCTAGTGGTATTTCAAATATTTATCATTGCATCGTCATCGTTACGCGCAGTGTTTGCCATTCGATTGAATATTATTTTTGTTCTTCCTATATATAATGTTATCCTCAGTTCCTGTAGATATTCGGGAATACGCCGCGCGAGCGAGCTGTTAGGCCCGCTGCACACGCGGTCAATAATATTGCACAGTAATATTGCACAATAAGTTTGTGGGTACATTCTACTTGGACGCTATGACACGTGTTCGATTTGAAGTGAACGCGGTGACGCCGGTTGAGTTCACGTCATGTTCGACTTGGTGCGATTACAAAATGGCGAAACCAACAAGCGATCTTCTTCTTTTTCAATTACTCGACGAAATAACACTGGATTCATCGAAAAGTGAGGACAGCGAAACAAACAGTAGTACGATAACAGAGATAACAGACGATTCTCTTTGTGGATGCGATCAACCACTTGAACGTCGGGAGCGTTGAGAACACAATTCTAAACGCACCCATCTAAACGCTTATAGCGTTTACAACGCCAAGTCGAATGCAAAATAGCGCTATTAACGCTGTCAGCGTCCAAGTAGAATGTACCCTGTATGGTGTGTAGTGCGCCATAAATTTAAGATAGCTCAAACTTCTGTTCAATGATTGCGCAATGTTTCAATATTACATCTACACGTTCAATAATATTGTGCAATCACCTATATATTGCCCAATATTATTACACAGCGAGACGAGCTTCTCGAGCGACTCGCATCGGGGCAGCACCTCTTGGGCTTGACCAGCAGTAGTTGCGCCGTGCGCCGTGGAGCGCACGCTCTATCTCGCGCCGAATTCTTTTCTCTTCCCTGCGCGCACATTTAACGGGCGCCCAATTTGAGCACTCGCATTTTTATCATCATTGATGTTTATTTAAAATTTTGATAAAGCACTCATCCTGCTCGAGCAGCAGGTTGTCGCGTAACCAAGATGCGCAATTAGTAATGAAAGATAACCTTCATTAAGTTGCATGTTTTATACTTGGAAAATCGGTAAATCGTTGTATTCCCCAGCGAGAGTATTTCGAAAATAAGCGAAATTTTTTATAAAAATGTTCATTGAAGAAAGCAGCAAAGTGCTAAAGCGCGATGATTCACGGATCACACGTTTATGCGTCAACTTGGTCGTATAGAGTTGGCGCGTCAAAAAGATAATATAATAAAATTTTTTTTAAATGTCTACAGCCATTGGATTTGGCTTTGAGTTGAAACTCAAAGGATCATTATTTTCTACATATATATTTTGTTAGAAAAAATTGGCAGCCAAATCGATCTGGCCATAAATTTCTCATGCGCGTGTTCTGCGAATATTGAACAATTGAATATTATTGAAAAATGTTACCTCCTCTTTGAACAAATTGTAGAGATAATAGACCGCGGAGGTAGTCTCAATGCGCTTGCCAGTGTGATAGGTTAAATACTCCATTGTCCTTTTGTATTTATTAATAATTTCTTGAACGTTGCTGTCCTTCAAGTGATTTCGGTATTCCTCGATGTACCTGATGGTAGATGAATTTTTTTCTTCTTAAATTCATGGCCGCTATTGAAGAAATAGTTTTGTCTTGATGGAAATTAAAAGCATGACGAAATCAACCAATCGTGATACGTATCCTATATATATATATATATATATATATATATATATTAGGGTGGCCCTTAATATGGGTAAAAAAAAAATTAGCTATGTCCGGTAAGAGAAAGACGTACCTGTAAGCATGAATTTGGATTTAAATATCAATTTTTCTGCATGATTTAGTAATTTTTAAAAATGTTGTATTTCAGTGAAAAATAGTCGTATCGAGGTCTAAAAAAACGCATTTTGAAGCTTCAAGTTTCTATTTTCAAGATCTTATGACGAAAAAAATGCAGAGCTACATGTTCTGCGCAATTTTGAGAAAAAGTGCGAGAAAAAAACAGCAAATTTTTATGCTTTTTTATCAATCCCACAAGCGTAGATTTATTTTTTTCAACTAAGCCATGGTATGGACCGGATAGCTGGTTTATTAAGCTTCAATTTGCTTTTTTAAAAACTTGGGTAGAACCATTTTTAACTCCCGACTGCCCGCAGGGCCAAAAGACGGGAGTTATGCGTTTTTTACTGAGATGTTGAACTTTGAATTAAGAAGAACTCTTTTGTCTTTGATCGACGATATCTCGGCAACCAATGGTCGCACAGGAAATTCAAGGCCAGTTCTGAAAACTGGAATGAATGTCCTACAAGATTCCGTTGCGATCTTGAAGATGAAATTTTTCTTTCATCCTTGTCGTACATAAAAAAAAAGGAATAAAAAAGTAATTTGTAGTTTTTCAGAAAGTCAATAGCCAAATTTCAAATAATCATGAATTGACGGATGTTGAGTATGCCATTTACAGCTGAATATACCCCCAAAAACCCTGCGAAGTTACATTTCGATCTAACCAATCGTTTCTTCGTTGCAACCGATCAAACATTAATCAAATTTAAGGATCATGTTTTTTACGTTAAACGAGTCATGATCATGATAAAAATGAAAAAAAAAAATTTCCAAGTTTTTTCTACATTTTTCCCATAAATAAGGTTGAAATATACAAAAAACAAATTCCGAATGTTTTTGATGAAAATTGATTTTTTTTCTTAAGGCTTCCAACATTGAGGGCTTCTGAAAAACCATAAATTACCATTTTTTCCTATTTTTTAAAATTCTTCCCTTGAATTTCCTGTGCGACCATTGGTTGCTGAGATATCGTCGATCAAAGACAAAAGAGTTCTTCATTCAAAGTTCAACATCTCAGCAACAAATGGTCCTACCCAAGTTTTAAAAAAAGCAAATTGAAGCTTAATAAACCAGCTATCCGGTCCATACCATGGCTAAGTTGAAAAAAATAAATCTACGCTTGTGGGATTGATAAAAAAGCATAAAAATTTGCTGTCTTTTTCTTGCACTTTTTCTCAAAATTGCGCAGAACATGTAGCTCTGCATTTTTTTCGTCATAAGATCTTGAAAATAGAAACTTGAAGCTTCAAAATGCATTTTTTTAGACCTCGATACGACCATTTTTCACTGAAATACAACATTTTTAAATATTACTAAATCATGCAGAAAAATTGATATTTAAAACCAAGTTCATGCTTACAGGCACGTTTTCCTCTTACCGGGCATAGCTACGGCTTTGCGTAGATTTTTTTTTTATCATTTGGAACCGTATTGGGGGGCGGCGCGATCAATTTTTTTTTACCCATATTAAGGGCCACCCTTATATATATATATATATATACACACTATATCTAACAATGACGAGATCAATTTTTTTTAACGGTAAAAATAACTGCATTGAAACTTTATTTACCGTGGACAGCGGTGCGGAAATAGAAGATAGTCCTGTTCAACGGGGAGGAAGAAGGTTGAAGTTGGTACCCAAGGTAGCCGGTAATTCCACATTTGAGTATGTGAAGGGGGGAAAAGCCCTGCTAATACTAACTGAAGAGACATCTGTGTTCTTGGTAGTTCCGTTGACCTCGCGTAAACCATTGATGGACGATAAACTGCTCCAAAATATTCATCATATCTCTCTCGCAACATCGTACCGATCTCATATTCTCTCATCATTCCTTCCTAACAGCGATCAACACAAGCAGGACGAAAATAACTGCGGGCGATTATTTAAAAAATAATTACAGTTGCCCCCCCCCCCCCCTGTCATTGCTGAAGCTCCAATAATGAGCCTGTGGATTAGTGTGCATGGCCTTTGGTTTAAAAAATACATTAAAATCTGAGTAGATGACGAAAGCTTTTATATATATAATAAAATTCACCGTTGAGAATCCACTCTGTACGGAGGTGGAATTATCTGTCTCTGGGGGGGGGGGGGGGGGGGGGGCTGGCACATTTTTATTTCCGCATACGTAGAAAATCTTTGCCGAAAGCCATTCTTAATAACGGGTCGTCAAGTTATCGATATTTTAAAATTTTCACGCGTTTATTCGTTTTCATGCAATTTTGACAAATCTTTTAAAAGAATAATGGAAAAAATCAATATTATGCGCTACTAGAAATTCAATGAATATTGAAAATTTGCATTATCATGCAAAATTGCATGATTGACGAGAGTTATCATTGCCAATAAAAGCGATAAAATCTCCAATTGTTGACAAATCGAATTGCTGGTTTTTCGGGGTCGGTATTGATAATTCTTCACTCTAGCTATGCCGGTTGTAAAATTCTTTTAATCATTTGTCTTACGATATTATAGAGAAAGGGCTAGGCATGGCATTCAATGATATATTCAAAAGGGGGCGGATAAGACAGGTGGATAATGAATAACGTCGCGTTATATTTGCATACCCTTCGAATATATTAAATCAAACGAAGCGTTCGACACTTCATTAAATGAATATCAAATATTATGTCGTCCACCTGTTAATCACAGAGTTAGCGAATTGTCTGTTAAAATGATGAAGACTGTGCTGGCTATACGGTTAAGAGGATAGACAACAACATTACAATTAGCATTGCAGGTGTTTCGTGTATGGAAACGTGTTTCGAAAAAAATATATTCAATGCGTATATAATAACAAACACTTAAAAGTTAAAAAAAATTTTTTTTATCCAGGCGTTTTCAACCGATTTCAACTCCAAGATTTATTCTACGTTTAATGCTGGTATCTACATCATTTCTGGGGTTTTTCTAAAAAGTAGTTTTATCATGCGGTGACTCAATCCATGGGATTGATACAATTCTTTCAAAACTGCTGCATGATTTTGAAATATTAACATATGAAATTTCAGGATCGTGGTCATCGACCTTACTACTAAAAGAAGAAAAAAAACTTAATTCTCGATTGGCACACGAGTGTATGCACTTGTGAAGATCCATAAGATTCTTTGAAAAAATTAAATCTTCGGATTTACATACTTTACGTGAATTCAATAAGGGTTACCGGAAAAGGCTACGCTTATCTGTCTAGTTTTGGCACAACGAGCCACGACGATTAAGCTGTCGAGAGTTATCCAGCATAGCATCTTTATTTCGGTTTTCTGTTAATTTGGCTCTCTCTCTCTCTCTCTCTCTCACACACACACACACACACACATATTCGTGCAGTTTAAGAGTATGGATCAGTCGACTAACCTCGCTCACTTCTAATTTTCGAAATCGAGGCTCTGTCAGCCTGCACAGAACGATGGCAAAAGTCGATTGACAGAGCCTTTTTTTAATCGGTCAAACTGTGTCAAAGAATTTCGATTTCGAAATTTGCAGCTATCTCTCTCGCACTTACGGTTACGATATACCGACTGACCCATCCTCTTAACCACACGGCAGTGTCGTAAATTATGGTCCGAAAAAACGATCTATATTTTTTACCGAAATTTGGGTGATTGTTCCGCGATACATTGACGCATTAAAGTTGAAGGAAAAAGTTGAGAAGACAAAGAAATATAGAAATTGTACCCCGATGTCATAATGAAAACTTGGAATGAATCGTCGAAGCAACTGCATGATTCTCCAATCTGCTCATTATAACTATACCTATTATATTGTTAATAATTTGTAAAACCGGTACTGCGATTCGAATAAATTTCTACTCACGTTCGTCAATCCGCCATTGTCAATTGGATAATAAGAATGATTCCGATGAGGATCATTAGGATAATTTTGATACTCTCGATGTGGTATTTTGTCACCATGGCGGAAAATCTTGAAAAATATATACAATAAAACATGAAAAATCAACATATATGATGTTATATGTGAGAAACTAAAGACGAACGCATGAGAAAATAAAAATCATGGCGACTGAGAGGCATAAGTGAAGCGGAAAACCAAAGGATTCGAAAATTGTGATCGTATAAACGAATTACCACGTGTAATAGCTTAAGCCGAAGGTCACATTTCACAGAAACAAGTATCGCGAGAAGCAAAGCTTTCTGTAGAAACATTGTAATAATTCTTCGATTACATCAAATATAGTACATGAAAAAATATTGAAGAGCGGGAAAAAACTTGGAGCGATAAAAAAATGTAATCGTAGAAGCGAGAAGAAAAATTCTGAAATTTTTAAATTTAATTTCTTTACGAAATGCTATTAAAAGAGTTGGAACGTCGATCGTGACTTGTTCCTGGTAAACGACTAACTCGTATATGAATTCTTTCAGTGCGACGGAGGGAGGACGAATCATATTTACAACTTTCATTGTAAGAGGGGAAGACTTCCTCTCCTGTTCACGTTCCTTTGCGCGATACAAGCGTGCGCGCGCGCGTTTGTATGCCGATAATGTTACAAAAATTGATAACACCTATGTAATTCCTTTTACCAATTAAATCTCACGGGCTCAAGTCTGGAATTTCATTCAATATTTATATTGGCGATATTTATATTTAGGCTTCTAACTACTTCCTGCTTCCAACTAAAAACCGATAAATCATTATTGTCGTTACTATTTTAGTATATAACTAATTTAGTATATAAGAAATGAATACAACAGCCGGAATTGAAATCCGCATTCGATTCAACATATTATGAAGCAAAATATCATTTATCTATCAGCTGAAATTTGTCTCACAAACATTTGTGAATTGTTGAAAAGCTTCTCGACAATGATTGTAATTTTCGTGACACTATCGACCTTCTTAAGGCCATTAAAAATACTTTCAAATTGTCGAGAAATCCGTTAACAATAAAATTCATCAAATAAAAACGTTTTCTCTTTTTATTTCAATTGGATATTTAAACATTGAATACGATGATGACGCTAATGATACGATGATTATTTTTTTTTTTTTCACGTGACGAATGGTAAATTTGGTTTACGAGCAGGATACGAGAATATATATATATATATATATATACTATTTGGAGCTAACATAATGCTCTTAAATCTTTTAAAACATTCTCTCATTCTCCCGCCTTCTTTTGTATGATAAGCAGGTTGAGTATATTTGCAAATGAGAAATAATTTATGCCATTTTATATTACATTTTATATTACTAGCCTTGCTCGTATATTAGTAACTTATTGAGACACGTTCCTAAACTAATTCTTCAATATCTGGCAAAAATTCAGAGAAATCCTATTTCGTATATAAATAAGGAAGCGTCAAATGATGTGTTTCAATTTGAAGGACATTTTAATATACGCAATAAGTATAGTCGATAAGTATAGAGAACTTGACGAAATCGTCTTTCCTCCAGAAATAAATTCATTGTATTTTATATTTAGTAACTTGAAATAGTATATCATACAGTCATTATTTTTCATCTATACATAACCTTTGTAAAAAATATTATGCCAAGACAGTTTTTTTTATGAATTAACGCCGTACGGTTGTTAAAATAGCCATTTCTAGAGTGGTGTTGATTAGTCTCCCTCCCCCAAATATATCTTATATCCCTGATTTACAATTGTTATAAATTTGTCATTTAATTATGATTTTTTATTTTTCCTGTGACGCCCTTCTCCTTTTCCTCATCTTTAGAGAAGACTTAAGAATCATTTCAAAAAGAGACAAACAAAGTCATATGTAAAAAGTAAGATATCATTTTTTCGTATCAGCAGCCGAAAATGTGAATCAGCAACGAGAACTTGATTCTAAAACCGGAATAATTATATGATGGACAGTGAATGATTTTGCTTTTTTTTTAAGATTTTTTCAAGATTGATTTCATCATCAGGTTTTTATCTTCTGATCATTGTTCGTCGACATCCGGATATTACGCTTTAGTATTTAGTTGTTGCATTCACTTCGACCATTGCGAAGGTCATATGCTGTTCCGATCGGATGCCTTTCATTTGTAGCTATAGCTTTGAAACGAGAAAATTCAAAGATTATTAATAAATAATTTGATATATACCATATAGAAACCGGCGGCCACGGCGATTGAGCTTTAAATTTAATATTCCACTTATGTTTTTCTTCCCCTTTTAAAGCTCATCGAAAGGAGCTTGCCGAAATTTTTATCTCAACAAATTCAACTATACCAGAACTTTTTGAATTTTTTTTTCATATTCGATCGGCTGCTGGTAGAAAAACCATGCGGCCGATCGAAAGGATAAAGGGGGGGGGGGGGGAGGGAGGGAGGGGGCAAAGGCTTCGTAATTTTTTCAAATAGCATTTCTCGATTTTTTTCGTTATTTTACTCAATTTCTCAGTTTTTTTTCAAATGAAATTCTACTGCGTATTTTACCGGCGCGCAATGTTAATTTGCAAGTTTGGGTTTGTTTCACGATTTTATTCGAATATTTTTAAAAAGTTTACACGCACGAACGCTCTATTTATATATAGTTGCGAATACGCGACCCAGCGGTACAATTAAAAATAAGATACTATGTCAAGCCTCTCTCTTTCTTTCTCTTATTTTTAATAGATCCGTTGGAGTTGTCGCCAAGCGACGGCTCTACGTTCGAATGATTATAAAAACGAAAATTTTGTGTTTTATAGATGATGAGTTAAAGGCGATTCCCGGCGGGTATGATGAACGGTCACGAGGTCAACATATATATATAGCATCGTCCGGTAAACGAGGGTCAATCGCGCATATCCCAATATGCGCATATGTTTTTTTGTAAAAAAATTCTGTCTCTATCAAGAAAACGCATATTAAAACTACCGCTAATACTCATTTTAACACATTACGTATGATGATTTCGTAGTTTTCTAGAGCGAAATTCAATCGTCGCAATAATATATTATGCATGGCGGCGAACGATGATCTATGAAGCTCGTGGTTGGTAAAAAAGTAGATTAGCAGGTCGTTTTCATGCACGCGGGGACGCGTTAATTGTTCTGTGATTCGAAGAAAATACCGAAATATCTATAAATTAAATATTTCAAAAAGGATATTCACCGAAAAACATAATAATAGATGTGAGCACGTGAGTTGAAATGAAACGGAGCGCGACCTTCTTGGCCAACCCGTATGCCGCACGCTCGTCCGGTGGCGCCTCCTATCGGTCGGATCGTATAGCTTCGATATGGGGCGAACGGGC
Source organism: Venturia canescens (assembly GCF_019457755.1). Classification (NCBI taxonomy): domain Eukaryota; kingdom Metazoa; phylum Arthropoda; class Insecta; order Hymenoptera; family Ichneumonidae; genus Venturia; species Venturia canescens. Next base: position 24,974,087 of record NC_057424.1, on the reverse strand, counting down.
GATTGGGAGGAGAAGAGAAGAGAACTGGTATAACAACGAAGCACTGTGAGCACACTCACACACAGTGAATCTTACACGAATGAGAGAAGCAGCACATATAACCGGCTCGTAGCGCTATGACCTCGAATAATCGTTGCGCGTTTTAGGTTGCGCACGTCCTCGGTTTGTCGTAAAGTTTAACAGTCGTCAGTGTTCGTGTGCCGCGGTGAGCACTGGACGGACATCTTGTAGTAGAATTTAGCGGGGTGGTTAAAGACCGTGGGGTTCCCCGTTCGCGGTCGTGTGTCGTCGTCGTCGTCGTCGTCGTCGCCATCGTCATCGCGTCGTCGTCGTCGCCGTCGTCGTCACCTGGATCCGTGTATAACGTGTGTTTCTATTCCTCCGTCTCTCGCGTTGAACAATTTCCCTTTTGCCCCCCCCCCCCCCCCCCCGCCCCTCTCACGCTCTTGGTCGCCTCTGTATCTCCCTCTCGCTCGTTCTCTCTCTCTCTCTCTCTCTTTTTTTTTGTCGCTTGGTCTGTCTGATCAAGGCGTATAATTTTTGTCGCGTGTCCTTCAGGGTTACACCGATGTTTTACTTCTAGGATATATGCCCGGGTTCATCGTTATTCTATCGGTGTTGAGTTTTGTGTTTTTTATTCTTCGGTTCGTACCACCATTAACACTAAAAAAAAAATAGAGCGAAAAGTCCCTAGCAGAACGAAAGCTCGTCTTAGGGTGGGGATATTCAATGCGATAATCCTCTTGCCTTATTGACCGAAAAAACAGAAATACATTTTCCAAAAGTATATTCTATCATTATTTTTTAAATTGATATTTTTAATACAATCTTTACTCACGATTTGAAAAATTGCCGCGAAGAAAAACGTGTGGTTGTGTGGCGTATATGTTCGAATGCCTGTATTCGTGCATATATAAATCCAGATAAACATCTTTTCGTATTATGAATAAATATCAGACCAAAACACAAGAGGGTTGAATGTTAATTATACTTCATGTTGCGACTATATTGACGTATTATTGTCATTAGAAAAAGGATCGGGGGGGGGGGGGGGGGGGAGTAGTCAAGTTGAAACATCAGTTTCTTCGTATAGTCGTGAAACGAGAAGTAAAGGTCAGAGGAGGAGATTCGTTTTTACAGTGTGTCGCATGGTAGAAGACAATAATAAGTTTTCGAGCAAGCAATAATATCGAGTGGACGAAGAGAAGAGAGAGATAGAGAAAGTGAGAGAGTCAAGGTAAACGGAATAAATATACGTAATGCATGTGAAAACCACTATCAAATAAAAAAGAAAACGAAACGAGTGCAATGCGAGAGGCTTTCAAATAATAATTCAAAAAGCTTGAAACTACTGCGGACTACTAATATAAAATGGAGATTTAAGTTTCCTTATGTGTCACCAGGGGCGATTGTAACGTCTGTTTCCCTGCAATCACCGGGTTAGAGTGTGGAATAATACGAGCTGTTGGAAAAAAACGATTTAAAGTGTAGTATTATAGAAACTTGAATATAAATAATATAAATAGTAGGAGAGAAAATACGAAAAACTGAGAACGAAATGTGGATGAAAATTTAATTTTTTTGCACGAGTGCTGTGGCTCAGTGTTGTCGCGTTTTAAAAAGAAAAACGGTACCAAAACGTGCCCAATATCAATACGTTCATTCGAAATAAAGAGAAATTTCTCCCTCTCGTCAAAACCCCCGCAAAGCGTTTCGGCCCTGTTCGTTGAAACTCCCGCCCACCCTTTTTTCCCCGCCCCTGTGCTTCTCGTTCGTCTTCTCTATCTTTGTTGCTCTCACTCTCTCTTTTCTACTACACCAAAACGTCAAGTATAGATTAAGAATATATGAAAGCGTTCGCAGCAAGAGTGTGCAGTGCGGCAACGATCGAATTTGGGGTATAAGACCCGAATAATAAAAGGGAGAAAATAAAGAAGTGTGTGTGCGTGTGCATGCGTGCGCGCGCTTGTGTGTGTGTGTGTGTGTGTGAGAGAGAGAGACAGAGAGAGAGAGAGAGAGAGAGTAAAAAAGCGAATAGAGGAGAATAACCGGAAGTATTAACAGCTCCAGTTTGCGGATCACAGTGGAAAGAGGTGGGGTAAATATAAAGTGATATAAAAGTATAAGTGCTATGGTATTTATTCGTGTCGTGTAATTCGTAGTGAATTCGTGTTTGCGCGTGTGAACAAAACCGAAACGAAGAAATAAAAAAAAGAAAGAGTGCGTGGCAGAGCGTGCATAAAGTGCGCGCGGCCGGTGTCAACCGCCGACGTTCCTACTCCCCCCCTCCCTACTCCCGCGCAATCCCTCGCCCTGACCCGTCAAGAAACCTTTCCTAACCTGTACGAGCGAGGCCGAACAGCATCAGCATGACCTCAAATAACTCCCAGAAACTCTCCACTACGGACCGAGTTATTAAAAGTAAGAATTATTATGCATTCACGATATATAAAACGCATCGTTTATCCTTTTCCCGTTATTGGTTTTACTTCCTTCTCAGCATGCGTGCAGATTATATTAGAGGGGGTTATTAAAAACAATCGAACTTGTTTTTTATTAAGTCTCAGATGAAACAAGTGATTTTGATAAAATGAGAGCTTTCTAGAAATCTTTACGTATAAAACAAACATATATTTCGGTATCCCAACGAAAATAGTGTTGGCACTCGATGAACAGTGGTTTCCCTCAATACACGAGCTGAAAGCAAAAAAAGGTCAGAAGTCCCAGCCGTTGTCTGTACGCGTTATTTTCTCATCTTGACGGTAACATCATGATATCTAAAGCTGATTTATTTAATGCGGCGGCGGCTCGAAATAATATAATTTTTTCAATATATTCTCTGAAAATAAAAAAAAAAAAATAAAAAATAAAACATCGTCTCGTTTGCGCGATTTTAAAAAATTTTCGCAAATCCGCATCCGCTTACATTTTGGCATAATTATTGTTTCACGAAGGATCAACATAGTCGATTGCAACTTTGATTGCAAAATAGATAGATATTAGGTCATCATATTCGTTCACACTCTAAACCTAACATATAGGTGACATTTTTTTATACCTTATCTTATTAATATTCAACGGAGACGGCACTACGAGCGTCTTGGACAATGAAATAGTGTATAAGCCAAAAACACAAATTTCGGTATTTGCAGAACTATGATTTTTTTTCCATACCAACCTATGACATTTATTTTTTTCTTCAAGTGCGAAAACAATATTAAAAAAAATGTAGTTCTGGCCGAGCCGAGAATACAGAGGTGTATTTACCCAACAAAGATAGATAAGGTACCTCGAGGATTCATAAAATCGAATATATGTAATATAATAATTGTTTGGGAGATGTAAAAAGTTTGGGTCACGACACACACGCGCGCACGCTCGCGTGCGCACACACATTTTTGTCAGCCGTAAACTATTGAATTTGCGAAACTTCTTTTATTGTGGCTCAAACATACTACAAAAATATTTTTAAAAAGAGGGGGGAGGGGGGGGGTCACAGCCATGCGTATTTTCGCGTGAGTAGACTCCTCGGAGGAAAATTTACAACGGACTCAACGTGTTGACCCAGTGTGGATGCTTATAAACTGTTAGAATTTGTTCTAGGTAATTTATACCCAATTGTATAGGACATGAAATTGAGGTATGGCCGTTTCCTTTGTTGTTGGAAATAAGTCTTTTTAAAAATGAACTATGATGGAATTGAAATGAAAGAAAAAAAAACATTTCCACGATTGCTTTCGTATCAGTTTCCGGAGAGAGGGGAGAACCAATTTTTTTACTCTCTAGTACGATTTTGAAACACCCCCTTGCATGTATCAATCCCATTGAGTGTTATTATGTGTATATGAAAAATACACCGCGGAAGGAGCATTCGTACAACATCCTATATGAGGAGGGGTTATCACGAGTGTGTACCCCCATGGCAAGTCGAAAATTGTTTAAGGTCGCGCTTCGCGAGAACTTTCGGAAATATTGCAATTTATTTGAGACTTGAATATTTTTTTCATGTCTGGGCATTTGTTTTGTTCGTTATGGAATTCAATAAAAGAAATTAGATTAGAAAGAGCAATCAATGATTCATACGCGTATATAATTGAATGAAAATTATAGAACAAGTGTTTTTTACTCAAACTCATAATTTCTCAAATTTCTCATCCAATTCATTCGATATTGTTTATGCATCGTGATTTTGACACAAAAGTTAGTTGATGAACAGAATTTTCAGCGATTCGTAGTAGTGTATACTACTACAACGAGGCTGCGTATCGAGAATTTCAATTAAACGAGCAACGCATAATTTTTTGTTAAAATTTCCTCGTTTTCGTATTGATTTATTCAAGTGTTATTCTTTACCAAAATTTTCAACATTTTTCCTGGTTTTAACATTGTTCTCGAGCCTAAGCCAACAAACCCAAACATGCAAATGTGTGTTGCAACTAGAATCATCTTTGTATACGTTTGCATCAATTACTATGGTTTTTCCATGTCTTTTGGTCCTTCGGAGTGTCATACGTACGAGTTGCAATATGTTTATTTGCGATTCGTTTCGTGTTCACGACGCTGTGAAGTTTGCAACGTTGGAGTCCAACGAAATGAAGGAAAAAAAAATAGCAATTCACCAATTTTTATTTCACGACTCATTGGTGAAGGTTGAAAAAAAAACGAATTGCAAATTCGGCAGGGAAGAAATTGGAGAATTACTGCTCGAATTATTGGAAGGTTTTTTAAAATCATTTCATTGAACTCGAGCGTTGCACACTTCAGCGTCATTCGTGTTCATCAAGAATATAAATATCACTATCAAAGACAGTTCATCATTGGTGGAGAGGTCACAGTCGATGATTTTGAAAAAGCATAAAAAAAAAAGTTTAATGTACATTAAACCGAACGAGTTTGTTTGGAGGAATAAGCATTTCCATGAATTCATGGAAGGTCAAACGGGCGAAAAGAAATTGCAAATGTATAAAACGTTGGCGCCTAATACTCATCAGATATCAGATATACTTATGGTATTGTATGGAGCAAGGAAAAAAGCGGACGACGCTGAGTTGTACCCCCGCTGCTAAAGCTTTGAGGCTCTCCCGCGTCAAAACAATGCCAGCGTCAAGCCGGGATTGATTTTCTCCGTGGGGTCGCGACGCCATTGCTATCGACCTGCAGCTACCTCGTTGGTAGTGGTGGTGCTGCCGCTGCCGCTGCTGCTGCCACTGCCGCTGCCGCTGTTGATTCTTCTCGTGCTTCTTCCTGTATCTTCTTTTTTCGTATGTTTTTTTTTCTTCAGATCTCGTTTATTTTATTTGAAACAACTCTCAATCGATTCCTCCATATATATTTGTGGGAGTTTTTTTTTCAATAACACGCGGTCAATTTGTTTTGTGAAATTGCTGACGTGAAATATATTGATATATATGATATACCTTACTTTCTAAAAATTTCGCTCTTTTTTCTTTTCAACAATCTCAAATATTATATGCGGGAGATCAATTTTTTCTTCAATATCTTTGAATAGAACGAAATGATAATTAAAAAAAATAATATGAGATTTTTGTTTAATCTCACATTTGTTGGTTTGAAATTTTTAAATCGTTTCTGCGTAAGCGCTTCCAGGTTCTCCTGCGGAGATCCTTCCGTGATCTTGCCTACTACAGCCCCCTTCTTTCTTTTCTAATTCATGAAACCCTTCAGGTGCAAGTTGAATTAGCACGGGCCAAAACCCGTGCGGCGGGTGTTCGGAGGTTGTAAAAAATATAAGTGCAGGTTACATTCGCCGCGCACCTCGAGGGTTTCGCGCCTCATTCAATCGCGTAGAAACGCGTAGTATAAACGATTTGGTATTGTTGGCAACTTCACAGCGTTAAGTATTGGTCCGTCGAATGAAAAAAGAACAGAATTCTGTAATGAGTTATTAAAAATTTTCGGTTATTTCAACGAAAAGTCTCGGTATTTATAAACCGTGCGGGACAAAAATTTTCTCTCTCATAACCATATGAATCACGACTGTCCGCTGTGACCGACGAACGGATTTTTTCAAGTACCTTTACCGGCTGTCTTTCGATCCCAGTTCTCTGCCTCCCCCCAAGGTCATGAGGGGGTCAAGTATATATCACAAAATTTCGAACGCTTGCCGTTTTACATGTTGCCATGGACTTAAAAATGCCGATTCATTGTCAGCCCGTCGTCGCTGACGTTAACTCAACTTTTTGAATTTTGTTAATTTTTTTTTTTTTTTTACCAACGACCTCCGTATGACTCGTATGACGCACCTAACTCGAAATTGAAGTTTCTTCTTTGTGAAATCATTTAAAAATGGAGGAAAAACAAGATATATACTTATAAATTTTGTTGTCGCGTGGCATGATCGGCTCCGTTGTCCGAGGTACCTGGCTCTGAAAGCTCTCAGATGCTGGTCAGCAAGCCGAGGTTGTAACTATGTGTACTATACGCATGAGAGGAAAAAAATGAATCGTGAGAATGAATTATGCAACAATCGGAACGTTGTTTGGCGAAAAAAAAATACTTTGAATTACTCAACGCGCTCTCGGTTTCTTCATGCTTTTCGCCTCCGCATGCTTTGACTCAATAACATGTAAAACCGTTTTCAACGCTGTGAGTAGAAATAGCACATGCTTGTATCACACACGATGAATACGGTTGCGTATACCGATCCTATTGGAACAATGGTATAGTGTGGCGCGCGCGGCGGACTCTGATTCAGTGGTTGTTTAGCTGCAGCAAGAGAGTTCCTCTCGATTTTGCTACTACTATCCAAGGATATCCAAGATAATTGGTTTCTGTGAGCTCATTATATACTTTTATTCTGGTATCAAAACCATTCGACACTCGATCGTCTTAAACTTCATCTCGTCGCGTCCAATGAGCATTCTCAAAAACAAAGAGTTGTCCCACGTCCTCCCACAACATAACGAATATTCGATATCGCGCGTTCGCACGATATCATCAGCAGCATCAGCATATTATCTCTCTTACAAATTTATATAAGGCAATTGTACTCAAATGCCTTGTGTATGCGAGCAGCAGGAGGCACATTTAGCCGTTCTTTCGAGCGCGGTTTCCATATAATATACTTATTGTTTCGGAAAATTATATTATCAAGACCGCTATGAGATTCAATCAAGTCGTCATATTTAGAAAAAAAATAATAATATTTTGCGGGAGGAACGAGAGAAAAATTTTCGTTCGAATGGGTGGAGCAGGGGTACACCCCTTATATACATAGGTATGTGCATTTCTATGCGTAAATATATGTGAGGGAAGATTAGCCGATGGCGGATGCCAATGGCTCACGGCCGGCTGGAGTGTAATAATAGACACAAACAAACTCATTTGGCTGGTTGGCCAACTACATTTGGCTGGCTCGACCATCGTCCACTGTTCCACACGGTCCTCCTTCTCGAGCATCGAGACTCACTGTGTGTGTGTGTGTGTGTGTGTGTGTGTGTGTGTGTGTGTGTGTGTGTTTTTCCCTATTTTCCGTTTCCTTTTCATTACTCACGCCCCACACATTTACCAAAACACGTCTTCTTTTTCATTGCGAGACGGGATCAATTGTATTTCTATGAAAAATTATCGCAATATTTTTATTGCAATAATTTAATGATGAAATAATGTTGAAATCGGATTGATATTTATTATATTATTATATAATATAGGTAAATACTATATATGTGTAATGGAATTATTATTTCAAAAAATATTTTCATCCGTATGCAACCCCGTGGATAAAGACTAAAATTCACGACGACAGATGTCCCAAACGTAGTGGCGGTTACACATAGATAAAATTACTTTAATTGGAGAAATTTGTAAACACCTTGATCTTAAGGAGTTTCGGTACAGGCGATACAATGTTGCCATGCTAAACCATGCTAAAAACATAAAAAATTTCAAAAAGTTCAGAATTTTATAAAATTTGGTGAACATATTCTTTAGTGCCAAATTTAACAATACAATTTTTTAAAGATTTTTCTTCTACACAGCTATCGAGTAATTGATCACTAAAGTTCACGTGTATAAGTATAGCGTTACCACATATATAGGTATACATTCCGAGCATAAGAAATCTGCTTTAATGCGTAATTACTCGATAACTAAGAAGAAGAAAATTTTGAAAAAATTTGTGTTTTCGCATTTGATGTTGAAGAACATTATCACCAAATTTGATCAATTTCTTAATATTTAGACTTCTGTACCGAAACTCCTTAATTAAAGGGCTATATCAACCTTCTATTCTCTTTTGTCTCATTTCTACCAAAACTGTAGGTACGCTTTTATGAAAAAAAAATGGTCGCAAAATGCATGGTACCACTGTATAGAAATATAGCGCGGCGGCGGAGGAGACGCGATGTGTCATTAGGGCCTCGCTCGATTCATATTTAAATAAAACTCGTATAAACGATTTTCCGTCTAAAAACTCAATCTAGAAAACATGGGTCGTGTCAATTTTGTTGTTGCACCTGCATGACGCGCTCCTCAATTGTCCCACTTATTACTACACCGAAAGACTCTGTTATATGGATAATGCTACAAAGCTTAAAGATATTGTCCTCTTTGCAAATGTCTATTGTACCACAGGTTCCAGCTTTAAAAGAAAGAGATTTCAATTTTGGGCTGTGCTCTGGGCAGAGAATACATATTAGGGTGTGTCAAAAAAAATCGATATTTTTTTTCGGGCTCCACAAGCATTTTTCTTCTTATTATGCCAAACGATGAAGTTAGTCGAAAGGACAGCTCAAAATAAAATTATTTCGGCCGGCCCACCGCATACTTCAATTTTCCATAAGAATAGCACGTGAAAAAAAAACTTCGGTGAACATTGTTCCATATCATCTGTAAAAAAAATTGCACAGATATTCTACTTACGTATTTTTATAGAAAAGAGAACCAAACGTTCAACGGGCAATGTTGGAGTTCAACGAAATGAACAAATAAAAGATACTATTCAACGGAGATTGATTAAACTTTTTTGACAATCAAAATAATTTTTCTTTTTGTCAAATGTTTTTCTTTTTATTGAATAATTTGGAGAATTGAAATAGGTCTCGCTTCAAACAAAATAGTGAGTCTCTATGCTTTTTAAAATAAACTATTTTTGCTCCCAACAAGAAAATCAAAATGGCGTAAAGGAAAAGGGCCTATGCCAAGAATCTTCAGATCCCACGGAATCGCAGGGTCCCCTCCCTCTTTAGCATAGGAATGGCAGGATCAAAATTGAGAATCTGCAGACCTACGGAATCACAGGGTCCCCTCCCTTTCAATAATGAATGGAAAAGGTGCTCACACTAGAAATCTGCAACCAGTACGGAATCGCACCAGCCCCTCCCTTCTTCGTGTGAGTGGAAAGGAATTTCACCCTCGAATCTAAAGACTGTACGGAATCGCATAATCCCCTCCCTCTCGGCATGAAATTTGGAGTATTTTTGGTCGGGTTTGTGTTGGAGCTTGTTTCCAAAGTCACTACCTCTGTATATGAAGCGAGAGCTGATTTAGAAATGAGCTGCCGTGGCTGCTCCGCAAGGCCTTTTATACTCGTTCAGATAAAGAAATAATAATGATAATTCAGTCTAAAAATAACTTGAACTTTGATTCATTGAGAAAAATAATCTCCAACCAGAATTTTGCTCGCTAAATTCATTGATTGGTCGGCCGATTTCTATTCCCACGTGGTTGGACAAGCTTGAGGTTGATTTCCCTCGCTTTTGAGAAATTAATTATCCTTGAGTAAAAATAAATGTTTTTATCAACCAAAAATCATATTTTACTTTTTCAAAATTAAATAAATCAAATTTTCTTGTTCTACTGGTTAAATTAATAAATTACGATCAATTCGGATCAATATTTCTCCTAGAACCAAACGCTTGTTCGTGACTGGCTATTTCCGTTGAATTCAGCACGCAATAGGACTTTTCTGGACAAATTTTCTCTGGACACTCTCAATTGCGTTTTACACTGGATTTTCAACTTGTTTTATTTAATTAAATCTTGCCTCGTATAAAAATGAAATTAATTGTGTCATTAAAACATAAAATGAGAGTTATTACGAGAGAAAAGTGTTTTTCTTAATAAGGCAATGGCCTTTACGCTGAGCCACGGAGAGTCGCCTCGAGCGGCTGTCCGTGTTAATTTTGTTGATATGAGATAATATATATATATGATGTTTGGCAAGTTGTAGGACAACTGTTATCTGGAAAGAAAAACAATAACTTGTTGCAATAAAACACGACGAAAAATCAATGAAATAAAGGAAAACCGATGCGGTGGGGAAAAAAAAAACAAATTCTTGATGAGTACGATTAGAATATTTTCAATTTTATCAAACAAACAAACTATAAAAGATATCTTTCTTTTTCGCCCGTGTAACGTAATAGCTACAATAATACGAAGACGATCTTCTAGATTCGGATTTATTAGAATTATATTATTAGGAATTCATTATATCCTCATATCCACGTAATATTTAAAAAATAAGTGGGTCCACGAACATTCGAATTGGAAATGTAGAGTTACGAATCTCACTATATTCTCACGACATCTGAACATTTCATATTTTTATACTCCATTCCTCGATGTAGGGCGTAGAAGAGGTGCGGTGATAACGTTGCGCGTCTCAATATTACAAAACAAAATAAGTATCTCATTCCTACTGTCAAGAAGAAGAAGGGTGGCTTTTCTCAGAGCTATTTTTACCTCGATATTCAGCTGTGAATTGACTATGAGGGACGAGTAATAGCGGCGTCGAAAATAATTCTTGGCTATGCATCACCAGAGTCAAGTTTAAAATCTGAGAACACTTGGGTTTTTGTAAGAAAATTAACTTGAAAAATTGAACGTATCTTTGAAAAATATAATGGCATTTTTTAAAAAGGGCTTCTTGGATTTCATAAATGTATTTCCAAAACTGCTGTGAAAAATTATCTATCCACTGGGACTACTCGCTTTCCGATCCTCGATCCTAATTTTGACGGAGCTCCAAATAAGCATCATCGTCGTTATATCGTCAATGATTACGCGAAATAACAATTCCTGATGTGATGTTGCATATTTATATACTACTACACACACGCACGTTTATGCTAATGTATACTAAAAGACGCACGTACGCGCGCGCGCAGGCACCATGTTTAGGCCGCCGCGGCGACGTCGCAGGTTGCAGGTCGCACAGTACTTGAGAGCGAGGGGCGGTCGTTGCTCGCCGCCGCGTCAGGCTCTTCTCGTGACTCGCTTCAGAGACCCCAAAGGACATGAAACAACACGAACACATATACGGGCGATACCGCAAACGCCCAGCTAGTTTTCTGCAGTCAACATTTTTGTGCTTCTCAAGTGTTGATTGCGTTTGAAAAAAAAATTTAAATTCATTAAATTTCAAGTAGATTAATTTGAAAAAAAGTCATGTGAATAAAGCACGCATTAGATTGAGAGTGCTGGAAAAATTATCATGAGAAATGAATTTATTGTTAAACATAACGCAGGGCGTCGCGATATAACAAAAATATCAAATATGTTCCTCCTTCCCCTCACCCCCCAACCACCCACGATTCTATTTTTTATAGGAATTATTAATAAATTGATGAGTTATGAAATATCCTCATTGCTGAATACCACGTTTTTTTTCATCATCTAACCAAACATCTCGCGAATGAGAACCAGTTGTTGCGTTATAACGCTCCGACACGCTCCGACTCCTTTGCAGCTTCACCAACTGCGTTGACCTTCCCCGCATAGATGTTGCATAAAAGATTTATGCGGAACGAGGCTCAAAGTGGTTGCCCGAGGTTCAGAGCACAACTTTTTTTTTACTTTATAAATTTCTACAAAAAAGGTCAGCGCTATATAGTTGGAAGTAATAATAGATTGATCGTAATTCAAATCTATCAACTATTGTTAGTCATAACTATTATATACGGTAACGGTATATATACGCATTTGTTTAAAGTCGGAGACGAATTTCCATCTTGCTTATTCTCCTTCTTCTTAACTGGCGTCACTGCGAGAAAGCTATGAGTTCACGTTGAGATTTAACTCTAAAATCTCCCACACTACAAATAGAAAGGGACCCGGTTATAAAGTTACGAGAAAGAGGTCTGTGCTTTGTCGTTGATGATGCTGAAGTTTCCAACGTTGGAGTCCAACGAAATGATCTTAAAAATTGTTCAATAATTCCATCAATTTTCCAATTTATTTCCTGCCGAATTTATACTTCGTAGTTTTTCAATCTACACAATTATGATTCGTGAAATAAAAAACTGATGGATGTATCATTTTGTTTTCATTCATTTCGTTGAACTCCAACGTTGGAAACTTCAGTGTCGTTTGTCGTTGTCAATTCTTATTGTCGACGTTTTAGAAAAATACTTTGTGTAGGCTGTGTATGTCTTTCCATCTAGTCTCCCTTTCTTCATGATCGTTGTTCGTGGTGGTGGTGGTGGTATTCAATGATGGACTTGATCACAAAAAAGCGTCCATAGATAAGGATCGCAAATAAGCAAGTGGTATGCAGCAAGGTATGCAGCGGTTCACTATCTCCGCTCTCTTGCAGAGGCAGCTTCTCTTTACCTCTTCGGCTCTAGAGCGTTATACTTATTTTTTATTTTACTTAATCGTTATCATTCGAGTTCGAGAGAATGAATTTGCGGCGTTTCGAAAAAAAACGTTTTCGAATGAAAATCATATGAAAAAAGAATTACGCCCGAAGTAACCGGAGAGACTCATCGTTCCACCGTATTCCCACAGTGTATCGCTCCTCACGGTTATAAGCTAGGCAAGTACTTTGGATGAATCGATATTTTTTTTTTTTTTTATAGGTTTTTTCCTTTAAAAAATCTGTTCTTATCAAAGTTTGTGGGCTGGATTAATATTTTCAAGTTTTTATTATTTTCCAAAGTGTTCAACGGTGAGTTTTCCGGGTCTCTCGATGTCATTGGAATTGGTTTGAAGTTTTGAAAATGTACATTAGATTAATAAAATTATATTAGCAATTTTTTTTATTCATTAAAACACGCGATATTATTCGGTTTCATTTACTGGAAATTCACTAATTGGCCCGCTTCGAGTTAAATCAATTCATTTTCGTAGGCTTTCCTTTACATGTGACTCTCATCCAGTCTGGGAGCTTGACTAAAAAGCGCCAGCAGAATTCTCAATGGTTTCACCTATTTTGCTATTCTCCACAGCAGGGACCCACGAAAATCGATGTACTCGCGGCTGCGTCGTCGTTTTCATAAGCCTGGGTGGGAGGTGGGAGTAAAAGAGACGTAAGGGGTAAAACGGTCATCAGAGAAGATTCATTTATTTCAGCTTATTCTTTGATACCGCGCTTCATTCAACCTCTACAGTATGTATACATATTAGGATAATGCAAATAAAATTGATATTTTTTCGTTTCTTTTTTTTCGATTAAATTTGCGCGAGGGCTGCGATCAAAAAAGTATTTTTTTCCAAAATTTGAGCTTAAAAAAAATGTTTACCCGAAAATTATAGGACAAAAATTTTAAGGGCGTTGGCATTTGTTGAAAAGAGCGTTCTTACAAACTTTGGAACGTCTAAAAAAATCAAACGGCTTGCAAATAAGTTTTCATATAGCTCATTATGAATTTAGTTAATCATTTTAGCTAAGGAATAATAAAAAATAACGTATTGAAAAAAAAAAAAATTCAAATTTCTATTGGTACGTAATCTATACGTCATTCATGCGCGGAATGATAGAATAATTCCAAGTTGTTCGCATTACATATTCTAAAAACGAACCTATATTTCAAATTATTCAAACTATCATCTTTTGAAGGGGGGGGGGGGGGGGCTGCAACATGGTTTTTCTTGTTAGCAGTGGGTTGTTTCGTGAGAACGTATATAAGGCCCCTCCTTTTGTCAGAGTTTTCATCGAACGAGTCGGAAAAAATTTTGGAAAAAAATTCTGAAAAATAGTAGAGAAACGTAAGAAAATAAATTATCGCACAAGCGTAATCTTCTTTTGTCTCATAAATCGTTTTTTTCAATCGAGTTATAAAAAAAGTCAATGTTTTTTTGGCTTCTCAATTAAGGTGATAAATCAGTCGGTATATGCAGATCGAAATATCGAAAGCTGATTTCTGCCGCACCGTTCAACCGATTGTGTTGAAATTTGAACTGAAATTTTTGGAGAGTTTTTTTAGATCATTTCGTTGGACTCCAACGTTGCAAACTTCAGCCTCATCTGTGAATACAGTATTGTGCCACAATGGGCTGATATGGGGGTTTTTGAAATTTTGCTTTTTTTTTGCATTTCGTATTACCATCTGAGTAATTGTAGAATAACTCAGTAAATATCCATCGAATCGCAATTTGGCGAATGCCAGCCCAATGGCAATAAAAAAACACACATTTTGAGCTTCATTGCATCCAAATCAATCATGAGATGAAGGAGAAAGAAGCTTTTAAAAATTTATTGAAAAAAATTATCGACATTGATTTATCGAAATGTGCGCGATCGTCAGTTTCTGAAAAGACAAACGAAGGAACATAAGAGAAAGTGACGTTTAGTATACGTCATGGATTTGACAGAAAATCTTCTTGTGCAGTGTAGTTCTGTGGATAAAGTGTAGTGCTGAAGAATACAAGACAAAGTATACAGAGGAACGTGCTCGATATCGAAAGGTACATCGGTGGGGACACGTCGAAACCCTGGAGTCGCTGCGAGTGTGTGGATATTGAAATTTCTGAAAAGATAGAGCGAAAGGGAGTAAAAATAACTGGAGCAAAAAATAGCGAACGAAGATGCGAAATTTTCAATAATTTGGTAAATTATCGTTTTTTTTTCAATTTGACTGTTTATCTATGTCTACCGCTTTTTCAAGCCAGAACCCAGAGGTCTTCACTTCTGGAGAGTTCAATTCTCATTGAAAAACGCATCGATGAAAATCGTTGGAAATTGCGGAACGAAAATCGTTCCTTCATATAAACAATATAAATTGTTTATTCTAATTTACCGCTTTTTTAAGCGAGCAGCAGTTTTTACTGCTCATCCATCGGATTCTTCGTTGAAACCTCATGGAAGCATCGCGCCGCGACACCTGTCGGTAGTCTGCGCAGTTGCTCGTTTCGAGTTCTGCAATACCGAGAGGGGAAGGGAGGGTGCGGCAACGTATGTTATCGTGTGATCCATCACCTCAAAAACTAGCGCAAGGAGCGATAGAAGTAAAAAGTCGCTCTAGTATAGGAGAAAAAAAATCTCTATCACTCTGTTCAAACCGGTTTGATGCTTTGAAAAATTATATATCGGTGAGTTAACCGCATAAGGTCTCGTTCAAAAAATTCGAGGGTGGCAAACCTTTGAATTTCTAAATATGTAGATGTTTGGACGCACGTGCGCGCGCGCTAACATCACTCAAGTGTCTCACGTATCTCGACTCTATTTTCGAGAATGCTATCAAATTACCAATGAAAATTCATGCGAGCGAGGTGGATTTCCTTATTCTTCTCCTTCTGTCATTCCGAACTTAAGATTTTCTTCTCAAAGATGATGACGATGAGCGTTTATTTGCCTTAGAAAATTGTTAGGCAATATAAGTAGTATCCAGCACAGTTACAATTTTTCTGTATTGGAACATTGCGCAATACAATTTGTAATAAAACTAAATTAATTAAATTCTAGAGAGTAATTTTTCTGTGAGCCACGGAGCTCGATTTTTTCGTAATTTACGCTGATATCGAGGAGCATGAAAATCAAGTGCACTGAGCATTGCATTATTCAGATTTGCAAGAAGAGAGTCAACCTCCGCTTGGGAGTGAATTGAGGGAGAATCACGAAGAGTATTTGCTTGAATGTTGTTCTCCACTGTTAATTGATAATCAGCTGGAACAAATTTATCAAATCAAATAAAAAATTTATCAAAAATTCATAAACGACTGTTTATGAAGCGCTCGGTTCGCAGATGAGAATCAAAAGTGTAATCAAGCTCAATAAGTTCGTGACCAGCAATAAACGGAGATTGAGATTTCTTGTAACGAGTGAGCTTATCTTTACTGTCAATGATAAAGACATCGAGCCATGAATCAGAAGAGGATGTATGATGAGTAGCTGGAGAATCGACAATAAATAGAGATAGTGAGTTTGTTAATTGCCTGAGAAAAGAGGCTTCAAAGTTATCACTTAAAAGATTGCAATTAAGATCACCCGTTATAATTATGTTATTATAGGCAAATGAATGGCGTTAACAAAAGATGAGAAAAGAAGACCTTTCAGACGCCTGTAAATGACTGAGAATAGTACAGTATGTTGATCGCAGTCAAGTCTTAGCATTATAAATTCTGGCGCGTTGATAATATATTCGGATAAATCAAGTACTGATGCTTTCAAGGACTCATGAATATAGACCACAACACCCCCACCCTTGACGCAACGACGATCGTGGCATACAAGAGCGTAATTTGACAGGTAAATGAGGGAATTTGGAACATTAGTATTTAGCCAGGTTTTAGAAATTGCGATAATATGATAAAAATTGCACAATAAATGCGCTAAGAACAATTCAAAGTGACCTAGTAGAAAATTCGCATTGAAATGAGCTACTTTGAGGGACCTTTTAGGTCGATGGTGTGAAGGAGAGCGCAACTTATTATTAGAGGGAGAATTACTTGTAGTAAGAGATGTATGAAGTCACGCAATACTCTCAAGGTCGCTGAGGGAGTTAATTTTGTGACTGATCTCTCCATCAGCCTTACGTGCATAAACCGTGTCATTGCGAAGCCATAGATACTTAATGCCTAGGTCCTTGGCTTTTGCACGAGTTTCAAAAAATAATTTGTGTGTGCCCGGTGAAAGCATTTCATTTATATTGACATGCAGATTGGATGTATCTTGTGAGCAGTCGTCAAAAAGCTCAGATCGAAGCAACGATTTCTTCGCACAGAGGGAGAGTTCGAAATGATATTATAATTAGGACTCGAGTAACAGTGCTGGGGATAAACCAATATTCACAAATTATATGGGGACAGTTCTGATTTCTACCAAAGTTCATATTACCACTATAGCAACATAAATTTTTTGCTCTTTATGAATTTCTAGTCAATTGAAAAACAAACTGGAGAGAAATATCGATTATGTGCATTACATGTTTCGATATTGAATTTGGTAATTCAAGTTGAGTTCCGAATTGTCCCGGACGACTTGCGAATGTTTGTTTGTCAAGCTAACTATTTATATATCTTTTTTTGGCACAGAAACTCGGAGAATCACTTCGTCATAGTCGGGGAAACCATTATCACCTAACTCATGCTTTAGCTTTTTCATGCTATTGAAAGAAGAAATCCGAGATTACCCGTCGTTCAATTCAATTCGTTACTCATCTGGTCATTGTTCAGTCGTCTAAATATTCATCTTTTTTATTATTGGAGCTTTTTCAATAATTTATTAAATAATTCCTCGCATGTATGAAATACCACGACGATGCTGAAGTTTGCAACGTTCGAGTCTAACGAAATGAATGAAAAAACAAATTTATAATTGATCATTTTTTTAAATTTATTTCATAAATCATTGATGTGGGTTGAAAAATTACGAATTTCAAATTCAGCAAGCAACAAAATTGGAGATTTACTAGAATTATTCGAGAGTTTTTTTTTAGATCATTTCGTTGGACCGAACGATTTATCAAAACTAAAAACTTGGATATCAATATTATTATTTTGTTAATCTTTTTGAGCAATAACTTTTTTCTTTTTCTTTTGATCTCGATACTTGAAACATGCTTCATAACAAGGGACAGAATTTTCAGAGGGAACGAAATGATCGTATCGCGATGCTCACTCGGAGGGGTTTTTTTAAAATGAAATCTCTAAAATAGTTCCTGCGCGTAACGAGTTACAAATTGTATTGAATATTAGCAATTTCGACATTTTCTTTTCGAACGTTTCACGTTCGTGCATAACTCGACTTGTACTTTTACAATTTGATGATTATTAATTCAGTATGGCTATTCGTATATTGCAAGCAATTTTAATCCCTTCTTCTTTGCGGGGTGTTAATTAATTTTTTTTGCCGTTTTCATCACAATCGCTAAAGTTATCATTGGCTAGCTTTCAAAATAAGACGGCTAAAAATTCAAAATGAATACTACAGATAGCTTTATTGGACTTTGAACGATGCTACTTCGTGAATCGAGTAATTGATTCTTTTTTTTTTATTATTACCAATCTTTTTTTTCTCTCAACCATTTCAACAGCACTTTGTAGAAAAAAAAGTCAATATACCTACTCGTTTATTCGAGAACGCGATCCAATTATTTCGCTCGATCAGATGCAAATTTCCTTTATCCCTTGAAACTCGTCAATTTTGCGTTTCAACTTCATACCGAGATTTGCTTCTTTTCATCTCTTTTAATAGACGTTAAGGACAGATTTTTCAGCATCTTGATATAGAGAGTTTCACCGAGCCCCCTCTCTCTCTTTTTCTCTTCCTTCTTTCCCGCGCGCGCACGCTCTCTCTCTCTCTCTCTCTCGCTTAAAGTATAATCTAATCTCGCTTAAAGTATCGCTCTATATTATATAAACGTGCTAAACGAAATGGTTCAATTCTAGCGATGGCTATTTATAGGCAGTATCGGGATAAGCTTGCGTCCGACATGAGACTGGCTAAAAATGAGTATTATTTCCGTAGACTTACACATTCTTCAAACCCCTCTACTCTCTGAAAAGAGCTTTCCACCCTGGGGCTGGTTCGTTCGTCTCCCACCACCCCATTTTCCTATTTCTCTTCGAATCAGCTCAACTCATTTTTTGCTAACATCTCTAAAGCCTCTCCACCCTGTGATTTGACTTTGCTCCTAAATCGCCTTACTGCCCTACCTCCTCCTCCCTTCGAATTTCGCTTCTCTCCAATCTCAGCTGCTGATATCAATCTTCTGCTCCCCCCCCCCCCCTCTCACACCTCTCCCACAGAAGGTCCGGATGGAATTTCCCTTTTCTTTCTACACAAGATTGTTCCGAAATACTCTTCACTCCTCGCTACTGTATTACATAACTCCTTGGCCTCCTCCTATTTCCCTTCCTCCTGGAAGCGTGCTTTCATTCATCCAGTCCTCAAAACGAATCCCCTTCTTTCTGAATCTGATTGTCGTCCGATAGCCAACTTGTCCGAACTATCCAAGCTCCTTGAAAAGATTGCTTCGTCTCAAATTAACGCATTTCTCCACTCTCACTCTATTCTTGATAACCGTCAATCTGGGTATCGTAAGGGGTTTTTTACTCAAACTGCTCTTCTTCGCATCTGTTCGGATGTTCGCAGAGCAGTTGACACCAGACGACTCACGCTCCTAGTCTTATTTGATTTTTCTAAAGCTTTTGATACCGTCCCTCACATTAATCTGCTTATTAAACTACGAACTCTTGGCTTTTCTGTGGATGCTCTTCTCTGGTTTTTCTCTTATCTAACTGGAAGATCCGAGGCAGTGAGAAATGAAAACATCAATTGTTTTTCGTTTATTCACACCTCTTCCGGCGTCCCACAAGGAATCTGTTCTCGGCCCCCTCTTATTCTCTCTTTTCATAAATGACATCTCAAATGAGCTACACTACTGCCAGCACATGATCTATGCTGATGACACACAGATCTACCTTTCTTGTTTTCCATCCGAGCGTGCTCTCGGAATTGAGAGAGTTTTTATGGATGTCAAATCCATCGCCAATTTTGCCAATCGAAATGGTCTCAAGCTCAATCTTTCCAAGAGCAAAATTCTCATCCTAGGAAGCAACGCCTATATTAGTCAGCTTGATCTGAATTCTCTGCCTTCTATTGAGATCATTGGTGCTCAGCTTCCCTACGTCACTGAGGCCAAGAATCTAGATGTTACTGTGTCGGCAAATTTGTCCTGGCATGGCCATATTCGTGAAATTTCTCGCAAAGTCAACTTTGCTCTCTATAAGCTGAGCTACCACGAACGGGCCTTACTCCTTCCTGTAAAAATTATCACTGTCAAAACTCTCATATTTCCAATTATTGATTACTGTTCCCTTGTCTATAATGATCTTACTTCAGAACTAAATAACAAACTTGAAAAGCTCATCAATGCGGCAATCAGATTCATCTTTGATCTCCGTCGTGATGAAAATATAACTCCCTATCGTAGGCGCTTGGGCTGGCTATCGGTTCGTTCGAGAAGGCTTTAATTTCTCGCTAGCTTTACCTACAGTATCCTTCGTGGCAATGCCCCCCAATACCTTTGTGAGCTTTTCTCTCGTCCCCTCCCCTCCTCCAGACCGTCAAGAAATCGAATCCGTGAAACCTTCGTTGTCCCTCCTCATCGTACTTCTACCTATCGAAATTCTTTCCCCCTCGCTTCCATTTATTTTTGGCACTCGCTTCCCGTACGCATCACTTCAGCTCCTTCTCTCTCCTCCTTCAACTTTTTATCTACCTTTTTGAACTAGACGGGACTCCCTGAAACACTTCTGCTCAATCCAGAAACTTGAAACTTTAACTTAAAACTTTAATTATTTCTACTCTATGGAGCTAATTTTATGAAATTTCCTTATCCTCTTGTAACTCTGTTCTCTGATTTATTCATTTCTGTTGGCTGACGAATTTGTTCTTCATTCTCATGATTTTGCTGACTTTCTCCGATACTGCTTTTCCCCCTATTGGGGATGATAAACCCATGTTTTATCATCGTATTTTTCTTTAGTTATAGCCCTTACTGCGTTCTCATATTGTACACTAGGCTTAAGCTATTATTACCACTTTTATTTACTATTGTACTTATCATCAGTATCATTGTATTATTATTATTTTCTCTGCTATCTTAAGTATTTCAATTTGTATGTCTAATTTTTTTTTTTTCGTATACTACCTACATTATTATTATTTTATTATT
The DNA here is from genome assembly GCF_019457755.1 of Venturia canescens. NCBI lineage: Eukaryota > Metazoa > Arthropoda > Insecta > Hymenoptera > Ichneumonidae > Venturia > Venturia canescens. The sequence continues at coordinate 24,953,226 of NC_057424.1, read as the reverse complement.
ATATTATTTTAAATTATTATTATTTATTTTATTTGATTTTATTTTATTTTACTCTCATTGTTGCTTTGGATGTTTATTTATACTATCACTGTATTATCCGATCCACTACTGTTAATCTCTTTGGCTCCATGCGTTATTATTTTTGTTACATGTGACTATATTCTTTATCTTCATTCTTATTATCATGCACTTTATCTTCAGCATTTAACTTCAGTATCTCTTCTCTACCCTGGTTACTCTGTTCCGGCTTTCTTGTAAATTTTTCTACTGTCTTTATATATCACTCATGCTTGGCCCAATGGAATGTTTTCCGTGGCCTAATAATAAACTCAATCAATCAATCAATCAATCTCTCTCTCTCTCTCTTTTTCTCTCTTCATAGGTAATTAAATCGATGATAGAGAATCCTGAAGCAAACTTTTCCCCGTGCTGCAATGGATAAGTAGAAAAATTGAAAATATCAATGAAATGAGATTTGTGTCACGTATGAAATTGTGTTGTCCTTCACCAACGTTGCACGACAATTTATTTCAACGTCTTCCTCGCGTGTAACATATGAATTAATTGTTTATATCCAATTAATTATTCATAACGATAAAACAATGTTATAAATTTTGTCGGCCTATAACTAAATAGTTCCCCAACACTCTTGTAATTAGATCACACCTTTCCAAACATACGCCAGGTATATATATATTACGGTGTGTCGAAAAAAATCGATATTTTTTTTTTCGGGCTCCACAAGCATTTTTCTTCTTATTGTGCCAAACGATGAAGCTAGCCGAAAGGACAGCCCGAAATAAAATTATTTCGGCCGGCCCACCGCATACTTCAATTTTCCATAAGAATAACACGTGAAAAAAAAACTTCGGTGAACATTGTTCCATATCATCTGTAAAAAAAATTGCACAGATATTCTACTTACGTATTTTTGTAAAAAATTGAATTCCCTACAAAAAAAGTCCTTAGAGTCATTGGCCTAGAACCAACCGTTTTTCCCCTCCTATTGCGGCTGCAGCCGACTTACTCCCCACTGTATCGTATTTGCCGAGGGCGAAGGGAAACTGCAGAAAACCTTGCCGATACAGCCGGTACTTGGTTGATCCCCTCTGGCGGTAGTGCGAGCACGCTCAAGCGCCTCCATCAGAGGTGCTCAATCATGCACCTCCTCTACTGTGATACGTTGCGCCAGCCAGTACACGGCTAGAGGGCCATCCGCACGATGAGAACCGTCCGCGGAGGCCCCTAAGCCGTACACCAACCGCACACGTATCACATAGAGGTGTTAGGCCATGGATTTATAAAGGTGGAGTCCGAACCACCCGGGGTCATAGCAGAAAACACTTGAAAAACATTTTCAATTTTTCATTGGTGTCTTGACCGGGATTCGAACCCGGGACTCGCGGATTGCGGGCCCGAATCTTTGTCCATCGGACCAACCGCTCTCCCTTGATGATGACATTTTGTAATTGAAGAAAATATATTTATATCACGCGGTACGTAAATGGACGCGTTTGCGTACGCTTCGCGTACACAAAACCCCCATTTCCGCACCTCGTAATATAAAATTTCGTATAACACGCATACGAAAAACTTTTTCGTCCTAGTGTTATAATGTACTATTGTAACAATATCTGTCGAAAATGATCCGAGAAATAAAAACAGTTTCACATTATGCAGCAAATGAAAGATTAAATGTGTGGGAAACTTGGCTTTAAAAATAAAATAATGGAAATTGACAAACCTATATTATATACGAGCTTGAAACAACAAATGGTGATGATGATGATGCTTGTAGATATAAATACTTAGTCAAAATTTCGAGACAATTAAATTTTTTTTTATTTCGGGGACTCTGAAAGCATGCGTTTTCGGCAATATTCGACGCGCTAGACGGAACATGAAAAAAAAAGCAATAATAATTTCGTGAGGAGGAATATTTTGAGAATTCGGTAAATTCTTCACGTCTTTTATTCTGTTGAGGCAACAAACGTATATTCTATACTTAAAAATAACGACGACGTATACGAGGTGGTAGCGGCACACCACCTCCGTTCTCTGTCTACCTTCGCAACCACATTTTCACCTCACGAGATCGGAAACGATTCGTTAAATATTTTAGCATCGGCAGGAAAAAACACGTACACGAAGACGACAAACGTACGTTTGCGAAGTCAACATCGCATCCCAAACAGCTATGGCAACGAGAATCATCTTTCGATATAGTTTCGCAAATATTTTTAAGGTAGTTACTGTACCTTAATTACGTACGAGGTAAAAGTTTGGGCCGCAGCATACAAAATGAAATCTAATGCTGATACGGTACTGTGCTGCCGGCCGGCCGGCTACGCGGTTTATGTACCTATATACTAATTACACCTACCACGCGTCTCATGCATTCTCCGGCATTATTGTAGTGTCAAGCGTCAAAGTGTCAGTGGGTTATTTTCGGAAATCTTATTTATTCGTCACGAAAGAAGTTAAGGTAGTTCTGTACCTGTGTTGAAATCTTTCAAGAATGGGTTGAAATTTAAATTTGGTGTAAAGATAGCCTTGACGAACACGAACCGACTGTCAAAATTTCAAATCGATTCACCGTCTATATAGTTTTCGAGATATTCGCGATTAAAAATGGGTCATTTTGTACGCGACGCTTATATACTTAACACATCGCTGGATAGCACTTCGTTTACATTTTTTATTGCCAACGCTGATCTTACAACTTGAAAATAAAACCGCAGTCGTCGTGTATTTAGTAGTACAATTATTGTGGGATTAATATTTTTTTAAAATGCTGCAAATTGCTTCCTCAAGATGGTCAAGATGCACAATGCTCAAAGCTTACTCTATGAGGTGCTATATTTTCCATTTTGGCTTCCTCATAGAGGAAGCTTCGAGAGCATCGTGCATCTTGAACATCTTGAGGAAGCAATTTGCAAATTTTAATTTGCAGCATTTTTTTGTATACAAGGAAATAATGTATTTTCTCTACCTTCTACTACGAACTTTAATTTATCGCTTTGTTTAAATTCATAAAAAAAAAAACTAAATGACGAGACATCAGAAAAAACAATTTGCAACTTTCAATTTTCATCGTTATTCTATTTACATTAAAATTAAATAATTCAAACAACTTTGCTGGAAAGTATAGAGGAAGTACAGACTTATACACAATATCTTACAAAATTGAAGCGATTAGACGATTTTTTGAAAAACTCATATTTTCGTAAAATTCAAAATGTCATAAAATTTAAACCGCTCAACCGATGTTCTCCAAATTCAATACCAACCTTTGTATTATGGTAGTCTATTTATAAAACAAAAATTATTATTAAATCTTAAAATTTTCGTAAGTTAGCGCGTCCACACCCTTTTTATGAAAATTTGAAAACGTCTTCAGATTCGTAATTTTTTACAAATTGTAAATTTTACAAATTTTGACAAGTTGGTAATAGTCGCACGTGCGATATCGATATTTCGACATGGGTCTTCGCTGTACCGCTACTGTGAAACACTGGGACGGAATGGTGATTTCGCAACACTGAACAAACATAGTTACGTTAAGCCAGAGGTCAAGAAAACTTCGCACGGGTGAAACGATTCTACGAATCTCGAAATATTTCCTATTTAAAATTTTCGATAATTATTTCTCCAGTATATAAGAGAAATCGTAATAATCTATTGGTGAAATGATCATTATTTTTATTGACAATGAATTTATAGTTGTCAATCATGTATAATCAATAAATTATATTCTTCCAACCCGAAAGAATATAATACTTATTCTCGTGGAAAAAAATTCTTGTTAGCTTCGAATACTAACATCGAGAGTCGCCCGAAAGGTACAGCAGGCTGCGCGATTCGTTCGTTGAAAAATTCCCCGGAAATGCAATATATCATCATTATAAAAAAGGGGAAAACCTCACGGAAAAAAACGTTCTCCAACATTTTCAAAGTTTTTTGAAAAGCTCCATATTCGTCATTTTGTCGAAATAAAAGATCGCTTGTTTCATTTGATGAATTCAAATATATATGTTTTCCCCATTGCGACGATGAAAATATCGTTGAATTGAACAAAAGTTGGTTCAATTGTCTCGTTCCAACAGACGTTTTACTACAAAATACCTACGTCAAATTACGTGAATTTCTGTCTCTCATGTTTTATGTCCAATGTGCATATTGAGATATGCATTAAGGAGTTTCGGTACAGAAGTTTAAATATTAAGAAATTGATCAGATTTGGTGATAATGTTCTTCAACATCAAGTGCGGAAACACAAATTTTTTCAAAATTTTCTTCTAATTAGTTATTTAGTAATTACGCATTAAAACAGATTTCTTATGCCCGGAATGTATACCTATATATATATGGAAACGCTATGCTTATACACGGGAACATTAGTGATCAATTACTCGATAACTGTGTAGAAGAAAAATCTTAAAAAATTTGTATTATCAAATTTGGCACCAAAGAATATGTTCGCATATTCTTGTTTGGACACGAGAAAAAATAATTAACGTTACAAAGTAAAAAGTGATTCAACGAGTAGTCTCGACATTTTAAAATTCTTATATAATCGGTATTTTGATTTATTATAAATCCCGAGCTAATTTACCCCCCCCCCCCCCCCCCCCCCCCCAACACCTTGATGTCAAAACAACTCTTATCGAAGAAGAATCAATAACGCGTATAGTTATGATTATATTATATGATGTAATAAAGTTTAAATTGTTACACGTGACAGGTGTGCCATTTCCACCGTCGCACAAGCTGACTGTGTCAGAGGTCTTCGACACACGGACAGGTCGACCACGGCCAGATGTCCTCAAACATCACTTTATACTCGAGGGTAGAATCGACGAGGCGGCCGCTCTTCGAATTGTCAACGATGGCGCTGTACTCCTACGCTCTGAAAAGACCATGATCGACATCGAGGCACCCGTCACTGGTAAGTCCTTTTTTTCTCCTCAAAATGTGTGCTACACGCATACGTACGCGCGCCTGCCTGCCTGTTTGGTCATAAAAATGACATCGTCCAGCTAGACCCAAATCCAACACCCTTAACAAAGGTTTTCTCTCCCCCCCTTTTTTTTAACCTGCACCCACAAGTCCATAAGTTTTAATCACACGATGAGTGATCTTAAAATCTTTTTCAGCCCTCCGGGCGGAAAGTGGCAACTTTCGGCCCGCTGCGCGGGCCGAAGTTGCCGCATTCCGCCTGCGTCGGACAGAAAAATCGTATACACTCCACGGGAGTGAAATTAGACCACCTCAAACCGCGTGCCTATCACCCTCGCCTTCGGCTCGGGTGACAATTCTGCTCGCGGTTTGAAGTAGTCTACTTTCCCTCCCTAGGTGTGTAATATACTATTGAAATTCAGTAGAGTTTTGGAGTGTAGAACTCGATTGAGATTGAGTTGAGAGTTTGAGAGTGTACGACCATAAATTATATATAAATTCAATTTGAATATTTTCAATCTCTTAGAGGATTTGTTTAAGGAGGGTGGCTACACTCGTCAAAATGATAAGAAGTTCATCAAATTTGGTGATAATGTTCTTCAACATCAAGTGCCAAGACACCATTTTTTTCAAAATTTTCTTCTGCCTAGTTATCGAGTAATTACGCATTAAAGCAGATTTCTTATGCCCGGAATGTACACCTATATATATGGAAACGCTATGCTTATACACTTGAACTTTAGTGATCAATTACTCGATAACTGTACAGAAGAAAAATCTTAAAAAATTTGTATTGTCAAATTTGGCCCTAAAGAATATGTTCACCAAATTTTGTTAAATTCTTATCATTTTGAAATTTTTAATGTATTTAACATGGTTTAGCATGGCAATATTGTATCGTTGGTAGTCACCCTCCTTAATATTAAGATGCGCAGAATAATGAGGAGAAGAAAAAAAAATGAACTCGAAAATTCTTTGACGTTGCATGCTGGTATGAATAAAAGCTCTGTTGAAAATAAAATAAACCGCTCCTATCAATTGCGGTTGGGGAAACTTGTTTACAAGCTCGAAGCAGCTTATCGAAAAGTTCATTATTTTTTATTGTAGTAGGAAACAATATAGGAAGAATTTCGAATCTTTCCTAATATAGTCCGCCGTCGCGCGCGCGTTGCGTAACGTCATTCCGCATAAAAGGTGTTGATTCGAATTGTTGATAGAATGTAACAACATAAATAGCGTCATGAGATGAGACATCTTTCTGGCCTTTTTCTATCGTTGAATTATAAACGCAAACTGCGGAATACAGTTTTCTCGGGCACACTTTGTATAGGCAGGAAAAAACGAAAAATCCGTTAAATACAAGATAAAACGAGAAAAATAAGTGAAAACGGTTGCCTGGTTACTTTAGCAACCGCCGCCGGGACCGGTACACATATAGGCACTCTGCTCTTTCCCATCAGTTAAATGAACCGTGTACATCAGCACTGAGTGTACCACCGGGGGGTATTGCAGAAAGAGCGCGTCACGTGTGCATATTCATGCAAAGGCAAAGGGGAAGGAAAAACAAAAAAATTCACGTACGATAGCTGCTTTAACGTACCATTAACGTTCATCAACATTTTTTTTTTAATGATATTTAGGCTGAAAAAACAACAGCGTGCGTTTTTTCTAACGCACCGGTTAAACGTAGTTTTGTTTTTGTTTTTTTTCATCACAACAGCGTGTCTTAATGCGGCATCGAAAAGTAGATTGAGAGAGCGATAGCGACTCTTGTCTTACCGTTGCATTGCAGCTATACTATAATTGTTAATTTTGCACTCATTCGCGCGACAACTAGCACAGGTCAATTGAAAAATTTTCTTCATGCGGACTCGAATCCATCGTTCTTTTTTTGTGCGACGAGTCTCAATGCCTTATTCAACTGTATATCGCAATCGTCGCAAACAAAGGTAAATAGTATGAGATGAGCTCGCTGATCGCGCGCCGGCTTAATACGAATACGAAAATGGAATAATATGTTATTCCGTAGAATACTTGTGAAGCATGCAATACACGAGCGCAATGTAATTGTTAAATAATATAGCGCGCGATGAAAAAAGTTCGCACGCGCCGATAAATAATAGTCGATTCGATGGCGCTCGATATTTTACAAGAGTTTCATCGTTGATTAGAACCGCGCAAGAGAATTTTGCTCGCCCAGCAATCAATATAAAAGAGAAAATATTAAACGAGCTCGTTTATAAATGGGAACTTTTTATTGATATGAACTTAATATGAACTTTTTTTTTTCATGACACGAAGATGAGATAAACACGATATATAGTATAAACATATGTTGTAACGAAACGCTCTCGCCGACCTGGCCTGAACGCCGCCACGTGTCGGTTCGAGCAACCTTAATAATAAGGAGCAAAGGAGCAGGTATGAATAAGGAAACGCGGACACCGTTAATTTTAGTAAAAAATAAAATAATCAATTTTATTGAATTCTTTAACCGAATTTTGACAAAATGAAATTTTGCACTTTGGCTCGCTGATTCTAAAACAAAAAAAATTGTTTAATCGGATCTGGCGAGAAAAAGACCCGAAAACGTTGCAAATTCTCTGTCTGAGATAATTTTTACTTTCTCAATTTTCGGATTTTTAAATTGTACAAAAAATGATTAAAGAGAAATCTTCTTAAAAGTCTTATTATCGCTTTTGTTTTAATTTGGCGACACGCCTCAAACTGAAAAATTCTAGATTCAATGTTTCGTGCTATAATTCGTTAGACTCGATTTTTCCGATGTCCTGTTATGCTCGCTTTAAAATCAAATAAATCCAAGAGTATTTTTCGCTTTTACAAATTCTTAATCTTGTTTCTCGGCTCGATATAAATTATAGTGCTATCTATCGCCTCTTGGATTATTATAATTTTCCTAAATTGGTTTAGGAAAATGTCTGGACCGCTTCGGACAATATTTTTCAAATGAGAATTTAATTTTTAATAATTGAATAAATTTTAATCCTCCTCAAACAATAAGAAAGAAGAAAAAAAATGAAAATGGTAGGATGTAGACCGCGGGCTATGGGATCGAAATGTCACCGAATCTTTCCGAGAGTCCGAGCATCTACAGGTAGGTTAGAGGTAACCTCTCGTCCACATGTTATGGGATCGAGACGTCACCGAATCGATCGGAGAACGCCGTGCAACGGAAAGCCGGAAAAATTTTTAAGGTTAGGTGCGGATCCTGGATTATGGGATCGAGACGTCGCCGAATCGCTCCGAGAATCCAGGCATCCAAGGAAATGAGCAATTCACCGTCCACGCTCTATGGGATCGAGACGTCGCCGAGTCGATCCGAGAGTCCGCGCAACGGGAACCCCAGAAAATTTCGAGGATAGGTTTATTATTGTTGAGGCCGAAATAAAGATGTACTGAGAGAGGTCCGAGTTGATCCTTTAGCCAGGGAGAACTGGTCAAATTCAAATGAGTCGCGCAGCGCTTCTTATACCCATTTCCCCACCATAAAATTCTCGAGCGCCGAGAATGTCTGTTTTAGACCGGTTCTGCGCATCTATTTGTAACGCCTTCTCTGATTGGCCCGTTGCCATGATTCGCGCTCTACTGTTAATCGAGCGGGCTAACATACGATGCGCGGACTACCGCTTTTTATGTTTTTTAGCTTTGTGTGATTTTTAACAACAAAAACTTCCATTTGATTCGTTCTTATTTAATTTTTTCTATAATTCAGCGCTGTTATTCAGTTTAATACGATTTGAATAATTATATTCAATATATTATTCGCAATATAGGTGATTGCACAATATTATTGAACGTGTAGATGTAGTATTGAAACATTGCGCAATCATTGAACAGAAGTTTGAGCTATCTTAAATTTATGGCGCACTACACACCATACAACCTTATTGTGCAATATTACTGTGCAATATTATTGACCGTGTGTAGCGGGCCTTAGATCGCGGAGTTTTTCGTTAGTTTTTGACGGGCTCGGGCTGTCTCGCGGAGTGTTTCGTCACAATGTATATAATATGATGACGCGGTGCGAATAAAAAAAGGCGATTTAACGCGATAAAAGCATTGCGCGTATATAGTTGCCGCAATCGCATTCGTAATGATGATTATAATAAATTCAGGCGGCATTTTTCACGCATTTTACGATTCATAATATTATTATGAATCAGACGTTTCAACGGGGCAAAGGAAGCATGCAGGTATTATAGATTCGTCTTGATTAGGTTGGGCTGTAGAACACACGTGATAGGTAGCCTTGGCGAGAAGTAGTATAACAGTGCACGGGCTGTTTCGTATAAGGGGGAGGGGATAATGAAGGCGGCGAGACAGAAGCAGCGGATAAAACAGGGATGAAATTATATTAAAGAATATTGTAATAAAGTAAAACTGACAACATATAGGTAGGACACATCAAAGTATAAAGCTGCGTTCCACCGGTGGAAAACATGTGCTTGAGAACTCGAGTGGAAAAAAACGAGGGTGCGAAAGTTGAGATAAAATTCAATGTGAGCGGAATAACAGAGATCCAACAATGAGGGTGGGGGCAAAATGAGAGAAAACGAGGTATGAAGAGACCGAGTAGAAAGAGGGTGAGAGTTTTCCTTCGTTCGCTACGTAAGAGAGAGAGAGAGAGAGAGAGAGAGCGAGAGAGTACAATGCCATTGGTGCTCAAACTGGGTCACGCTCTTTAGATGTTGGCGCGCGTGCGTGTACGCTAACTTTCAAACGGTATAAATAAATGATAGCGAAAAATATACTCCCCGTACATCCTGCCATATGCGCATATATATATAGGGGCAAGAGCCATTTACAGGAAGGAAGGACGATTGAGATTAACGCCAACATTAATGAAATGTATTTTTTTTTCGAATCCACACAAGCCAACCCGAAACATGTCTTATTTAGTTTGATAGTTATATTCGAAAGAGCTTCATTCTTAATTTCTGGGTGGGTGCTGTTTATTTACAAGAATGACATTCGAATCCTTGGATGAAACGATTGTTGCTAATTATTGTTCAACAATATTGGTTGTGGGCGATATAATTTTTTTTTCATTAAAACAACAACAACAGACTATTTCTGCGCAAGATTGATGAAAAGCTTTTTTTTGTACAAATTTTTAAGTTGCAATGTTCGGGGAATTAAAAACAAAAACAAAAACGCCTCGATTTCCTCCGGCGAATAAATCGTGCGATGGTACATATTTTATAGAAGATGCTGTCTAGAGTCTGCGGGGACAAGCAATTGAAAACATGGAAGATACATCTGTCTTTGACCTCGTCATGTTTCACCGAATCATGCTTGCGTAATATTTGAAGTATCGCAGTCAATTAATCGAACCAACGGACATTTGGATTTCAAATATTTATCAGTTACATTATTGAAATATGAATACATACATATGATAGTCCCAATTTTCGTAACGCCGATCTATGCGATGTCTCTCCTCGAGTCACCTGTATCGATCGGTCTGCACGGTCTGCACTTGGCAGGGGAATTTTTTTCCAAATTTATCATTATTTTATTATATTTTTTTCAAATTTCGACCGTTTTTTTCTAAATTTCTAATTTCTAAACGGAGCTTGAACTCGGAGTTTTCGATTTCTACTTTCGATTTTTTATACCCCCCCCCCCCCCCCTCCCCCCCCCAACAAGTATAGTATATACATTTATTTTAATTAATCAACTTATTAACATGTTTGATGCGATTGCTGTACCAAAAATAAGGTAATTACGTTTAGAGCAACTTTGGTGTGTATGTGCGTGCGTGCGTGCGTGCACGTGTGTATGTGTGTGTGTCCACCTGCCCTAATGTGAACTCCTAAATTATATACGCCAAATCCCCGCATTTTTCGAACAACTTCAAAACCCCATAACTCATGGTTTTTATGGAAAATGTTCGCCTCCCCCGACGAAATATCACTTACTATATATAGTCCAATCAATTACATCGAGACGAAAAAAAAAATTCCATTGATTTCCGGAAAAGTAGTCAAACTGCATAATTACCAAAAATAATTTCAAACGTCACCCTAACCCCTTATCGATGTTTTATTTTTACAGTGCAGAAATTTGGGTTGTCTCGTCGAACAATACCTGCTGAGCATTTTTATAAACGAATTTTCGCGGGAGTCGTTTACACTCGCATCGTCGTTTTTTTTTTCATTCTTTATAATCCTTCAATTTCGAGCAGACGCGACATTAGATGCTTCAACGATCGACAGAGAATCCTCTTAAATAATGTCCTCTATAAATGTGCGGCAACTCTTGATATGCGCGAGGGTCGTAACCATTCAACTCTCGGAAAACTATTCGATTTTCTTTGTACATTTTTCATCGGCCGAAATGATATATCTTCGTATACGTGATTCCTTATCATTTTTTTTCCTTTCCAACAATTTTCCCTCCTCTCCTCTTATAATCTGCCTTCTTTCTGTTTTATACAAATGTTGCATATCAGCCCCGTGGGTCGCGGCGGCCTTTATATCTGCTTCTTTTCTAAAATAGCTTTCGCGTAAAACGTTAAACTACTTAATCCAATTAGCAGTATATAATAAATATATTGAACGTCTCCGCGTAACGAACAGATCGTGTAGCGTGTACGCGCGGGAGTATTGATTATTCATGTTTGCAATTGAATCTTGGACGTAGGTCTATACTTGCATTTGGTCGATGGTCGATGGAATTATGGAAGAAATTCCATATTAGATTAATCCATAAAATGTAACACCGATTCGCACACAGAGTATATAGATGGGAATCTATACAGAAAACCTTCTTCGACTAATCGTTGAATCTATTATATACCTTTCATTCGCGTGATTAATATACGTCGATTTAGCTGGTTATTCATATATACGCATCTCATAAGTCTCTTCTATTAAATATTTTCGTATAGAGCGTATTATAACAATTGCAGAAACAATTCATATTACCTATACATAGGTTATAGCGTGATTTACGCTTTTTCAGCTGTCGCGCATTAGACGTTTGATCGTACATAAAAAAATGAAAGCAAATCGCGAGAGAAAACTGAGAGGGCAAATATTTATAATCTTGATGCACTAAAAGAACACACGCGCGGACTTGACTCACCGGTATAAAAACACGAAACGATATCGCGGTTGATGAAGGCTGTTGCTCGAAACATGCTGATCATTGCGCGTGAAACCTATTTTTCCGTATTTTTTTTCATATTACCCGTCCGGTTTTACCCTCTCGCACCCTTTGATTACGCGGTCTGATAGAGAAAAGAAAGCGAAAAAAATGCGCGGTAGGGGATTGAAGGTAATTGCATTGAATCATGGTTAACACGCGACGCTGTTGGATGCACGACAAGCTTAGCGGGCGTGCGCGCGCCCGCTATTGTTACTCCACATTTCATCAAGTGGTTGCTGCACGGAAAAAATAAGAAAAAAATACGCTCTCATATTTCACGAGAGTTTGAAAAAACAGCTCAATACACGAGTAATAAATAAAACGACGCGATGTCCATGTATTCATGAACGAGAGAGAACAGAACGAATCACGATATTCCAATTATGATCATACGTTTTCCCACACGTGTAACAAAAAAGTGCCGATCAAACGTTGTACACGTGAAATATCATCCGGTGGCGCGTAGAATCAATTTTTAATAAAAATGAAAAATAATGCACCATCGCGGTATTGTTTTCATCGAACGACGCTGCTGGTCTTACCTAATACTCCTTGGGTAATCTGTTTATTTAGTCAGTGTTTGACGAAATCTCTTCAACTTTGGCTTTGGCATTTGGCGTCGATCTATTTTAGATTAGAATTTGAAATTTTCGTCCGCTTTACTTCAGGAATTTGATTTTCTTATGAATTTATAATGACCCAATCATTTGTCGAGAATAATAAAAGATAAAAAATTTGACAGCTCAGTTTCGGATATAACTATAAGGATATACTACGCTGGGTTGAATTGCAGATGTATTAAATTCTATTACATAACGAGAGATCAAGTAGAATAAGTCAAAGTTTGGTCCGACGCGGGACTCATGATATATATTTATATACATACATACATACATACACTTGATTCTCGATTACGCTGATCCGCGCGCGTGAATGTCAGCGGCCGAGTTAATTTCTTAACTCGGAGTCAACCTGGAGTCTGAAAATTTAATGTGACGAAGAAAAATGAACAATGATGAACAAGTACGATGAAAATAAATTGTTTTTATACCGTAATATATTATAAGAAAAATGTTAACAATTATGACAAACCATTTTCCTCGTATTTTCCGCTATAATTCGACGATATAGGGGAACATGGGGCAAAGTGGCCACATGGGGCAAAGTGGCCACCCACTTTTTTGGGGCATTTTTGAATTCTGGGGCAAAGTGGCCACTCACGCAATTCCGATTTCTGGCGGGGCACAGAATCAGTGAGAATTCTATGTTTTTTGAGAAATTGATAGCTATTTGAGGCAGAGGATGAGAATCATTTTGCGAATTACTGATAAATGTCTATTTTATTTTAATTGACAAAAATCGTACTTATAATGGACTTCATCTTCATCAACACCTGCACACAAGGTGTGCGCCCATTTTAGGCATATTTCGCAGCGAATTCAATCTTTGGAGGAATGCGAATGAAGTTGATCGCAGAAAATACACGCAACGTCCGCCGCAGACAAGAATTTTTCTTTTTTCATGATCTCTTTTTTCTTACTCACTAGATTTGCGCGATACGACAGACTCGTGATAATGGCGGTTTTCCCACGATTTGCCCCCGATAAGAACGGGCTTTTGCCACTGGTAATGGCAAAATTTATCCAAGTATTCCGACTAATTCTTTTTTCATCCCATCGAAGGAGGGTACCTACTATGCCTCGTTTCTTTTCGGTTTATCGCGGCCTTCAATGTTTACAACGTCTATTTAACCAGAAGTGACAATTATCGATTTTCACCGCATTTGAGAGGGTGGCCACTTTGCCCCAAAAAATTTTCTCGACCAAATGAGGAAAAAGAGGATGAACAAAGAGTTTTAAGACTCAACAATAGTCGAAAGATCATTTATTATCTAATAAAGTGGGCTGGATATTCATTTTCGGCATGAAAAAAAATTTGGCAAAATTTATCGAAGTATTCTGACTAATTTTTTTTTCATCCTGTCGAAGGAGGGTTCGTACTATGCCTCGTTTCTTTTCGTTTTATCGCATCCTTCAATGTTCCATGCGAGAACAGTCAATTCCAACGTCTATTTAACCAGAAGTGACAATTATCGATTTTCATCGCATTTGAGGGGGTGGCCACTTTGCCCCAAAATTTTTTTTTTTAAAAATTCGAGTAATAATGAGGTGGAATCAGTTTGGGGACATAAAAATAAGTAAATGACCATGTGCTACCCGACAAAACTCGTTAAATTCCTTAAGTGGGCCACTTTGCCCCATACTCCCCTATATTCCGCTTCGTTCTCCGAAACGAGGAGGGTAAGCCGCCGCATACAAGAGTTTCCGCTATCACTGCGAATTAAGAGTATGGATCAGTCGATTAACCTCACTTGGAATTTTCGAAATCGAAATTCTTTGACACAGTTTGATCGATTAAAAAAAGGCTCTGTCAGCGTACGCAGAACGATGGTAAAAATCGACTGACAGAGCCTTTTTTTAATCGGTCAAACTGTGTCAAAGAATTTCGATTTCGAAATTGGCAACTATCTCTCTCGTATTCATGGTTGCGATACACCAATTGATCCATCCTCTTAAAAAGTGTCTTACGAATATTTACAAAATAATTCTTACTGTATACCGCGCTCTTCTCACCCATCCGCTGAAAATTCGTTTGTCGCCCTGAAGCGAATCTCTCTCTCTCTCTTTTATTTCTTTCTCCTTCCCTCTTTCTCTTGGATTTATCTTCTAAACTTGGCATCTGAGGAAATCATGAGTAAAAAGTCTTGTTGACGCACGTCGTAGATCAAATTAACAGACATATGACGAGTGTAATTATTTAATATCGTAAATAAAAGTTGAAAAACCCTTGAATATTATTGCAGTGTGACGAGGACTCGCAATCGCTTCTCGGGAGCCCCCGCAATATTCCGGAGCAAAGACTAATAAGTAAAGAATGCCATAAATTTGACTCATTGTCAAAAACGATGCGACACGAGTAATAAATATGAGACGTTTACGGGGCCTACAGCGTGTCGTATAGCTATGACGAAGATGATTATATCACTTGAATTCTTATAAAAATGAGCTTGATGCGCGCTTCATAAAGAGATCCCGTTTATCTCGATGAAAAAACCTTTATTTTATTTTGTGAAACGATTTTATACGCGCCGAGCAATGAGAACTCTTGGAGCATGATGTTGCGTTAACCGATAAACCTATACCTATACGATATACGAGCAGAGAAGCGGTAAGAATACATGCAAGGAGAAATATATTTATTCAAGGAAAAGATAAAAGTAAATGAGTACATAAAAGCTCCTTGATACAACGGTGAGGGGGTTAAAAACAAAACTTTAGTAACGGGGTTGCCAGGCTAAATTTGCCCAGAGGGTTCACCGATAAACTTCATGGTTGAGATATAACCAAAGGGTTATACGGTAAGAAGGAAGAGGTCGTTGCAAACCGATTGTCCATCACACAAACTTTCATTTCACGCAGATCATTCTGCTGTGTGCCTCCTCCGCTTTAACTCTTTTTTTATCTTGGCTTGCTTCACCTCTGTTCTCGAGAGCCATGTACCACTCAAACTGAGTAAATACGTAGTCTTCAAAAAATCTCTACTTTTTCCCTTGCAGAAATTCAAGAAGATAAGACTATGGGAAATAATCATTTTCACGAAGCAGATATTATTTGAAAAATATTCCGCGCAATTATAGCATATCCTTTTTTCTTTTAATTTTCATTCTTCACCCCATATCTTTAGTTTGGAAAATATGATGACAAATTTTCGATAAATCATTAATAACGAGAAAATTTCAATATAAAAGATTTATCGCATTTAGCTACTATATTGATTCGATTATGCATTTGTTATTAGAATGATTGAGAATATTAATTTGTAAAACCGAGATTAGCGTGAATCATAATATATATAAATATATAGGTATACATTCCGGGCATAAGAAATCTGCTTTAATGCGTAATTACTCGATAACTAAGCAGAAGAAAATTTTGAAAAAAATTGGGTCTTCGCACTTGACGTTGAAGAACATTATCACCAAATTTGATCAATTTCTTATCATTTTAACGAATGTAGCCACCCTCCTTAAACAAACTATATCGCTGTCGGCTGATCGTTGTTGGTCTCAGCCACGTTCGCACCCGACTTCTACGCCCCTGAAGCGTCGCCTACCATGGCGGTAAGCGACCTTCTCATTGGTTAAGAAATGCAAAATTCTATTGCTTCTCATTTAAAAACTATTGCACCGACAGAAAAACGCCTTTGCAGTTTTGATAAAAAATGCGTCCCGATCACGCCAGTAACGGGTTCTCCACTAATTCTGAATTTGTATATATTTTTATTCTCTATATTTTATTCTCTATATATTTTTATATGTAAACTTAACGAAAATTCGTAATTTTTATGCGTACATTAAGAAAATGGATTAAAATTTGGCTTGCTGGGTATTTTTGTAAACAATGGCCATTGCAATAACTAGTCTTCAAGTAAATAAAATGGGGGGAGGGGAGACAGGTTATAAGAAAAAAGTTTAACAGTGTAAGCACAATTGTTTTCCATAAAAGTTTTCTGTTATTGCGGAACTGAAAACACGAGAGTAGAATGTAATGCGATCGTGACAGAAGCTTGAGATTTATCTAATAACAAGGAACAAATATTTCGAATATTCCTCAATTTTTTTTACAAATGCAATGAAATAGGAGAATGACCTGCTCAAGCTATACGATTACTCTCGTAGATCATTGGCTATGTAGGAAAAGTTGATATGGAAAATATATAACTGTGATCGCAATGAAATAATGTATGGCGGAGGATTTTTGAGGGTAATTGGTGTTGCTTATGAAATATCGAGAATCGTAGAGTTTGTAATTTTTTTCACAACAAATTATTCGATGTACGTTGTTACGAATAATGTATACGCATCGATCTTACTATGATAATGTTTAATTACGTTGACCGAGTACCTCCGCAGAACATGTGTGGACAGTCGTGACGCGTGCATTTCTGTAGTAAATTATTCACGCAGCAGAGACACCTATCTCTCTCTCTCTCTCTCTCTCTCTCTCTCTCTCTCTCTCTCTCTCCCTCTCTCTCTCTCTTTCTGTGTGTGTGGCGCCCTTTTGAGTCCCATCAGCCGAAATTATCGGATGACTGCATGAATAACGTGAAATTGTCAGCACACATGAGAGACCCGAACATCAATATGTTCGAGCATATGCTGGTTTTCCATACAATATCGTTGAGACTTGGTGTAAATTGTTATTCATTCCAAGTCGAAGGCCTATAGATATAAAACCGCGGTCGATATATATATATATATATCTCTTTCTCTCGTTGATGGTTCATAATATAGTTCTCTCGTACAGGTATATCTCTCACATCGCGCATTAATAATGAAATAGATGAGCAGGAGGTGAGAGAGGAATTTTGATTATGAGGCAAGAGACAGAAAAAACGTACGTGCCGAACATGCGTAGATCATGCATTTGAGAGGGCAAACATAATTAATGTAGCTTGACGCGGTTATACACCAGTCACGAGGAACACTTCAACCGTTTGCCCAGTCTCGTGCTGCTGCTGTTTCACCAACCTATAATACATTCCCTCTGGCATACTGACAACACACCTTCCTAATAGATACCGTTATACATTTAAATTACAGAACGAAATATATTATACTGAATTTTGTCTGCATGTGACAAAATGTATGTATTAAAATATATTCTATTACGTGTTATTCGTAAAAATAACAATCAAGATGTTTCAGTACAATTTCATTGTTTTCGACTAAAGTGCCAACTTGGCATAGTAATATTCCGTCGAAATATATACTAAAAAGTAGGAAATAAAAAAAAAGAATCTGCAATATCCGCTCTTTCACAATTGTGTTACTATTCATTAAACATCGCCGCGACGAAAAAATTTATCGAAAAGTTTTCCATACTGCCTTGCTCGATCCCGTATGGATAAGCGCTACACCGCCGTGACTCCGAATATTCGGAACAATTCGAATTTCTGCTCCACTAATTATAAAGCCAAGTTTTTGGGCCAACTTAAAATGTGACGTGAATTTTAATAATTCTATTCCCATTGAAGCAGTATTCAACGCTGCCCGATCGAGTTCATTGAGGTGTTTCTAATTCCATCGAACATTGATTTTTCGTCGTGTAATAACGCGTTTATAACGTCAAAAATGACATGTCATACTCATTAATTTTTTCTTCTTTGTTCGAATCACCATGGCGCTGAAGGTTACAACGTGCGGAGTCCAACGAAATGATATTAAAAAAGCGACTGCGACGTTGCAAACTTGAGCGTCGTAAATCACTTTATCAGCGAATGGCATAATTTATATTGATTTTCATTCGTGTCCCTCTGCTTTCTCTCCTATTGCTATACCTGAGAATAGTCCTGAACATAAAGTTTTATAATTATTCTATATTATACATGCGTATGGATATTTTTGTCCGATACGAATGTTAAATATAAACATGCGCGCATATACTACACGAGTGCGTGTAAAAACCCCATAATAAAGTGTACTCGGATAAATTTTCGTGCATCATGCGTGCGCAGTTTGTGCATACCATGTTCATAAATACACGCTCCTCTTGTTTCGTGTATGTACAATATTTATAGCGATTCAAGAACTTTATCTCTCTCGTACGTGCGCGCAAGAGGATAGTATATAACTAGAAAGAGAGGGAGAGAGACGACCACGTGAACTCTCCATATACCGTTATCACTGGCACCCACATCCCTCGTCCTTCCGTTTGCATGATAAGACCAAAAAACTTATCAAAACCCGTACGATTCTACACGTAATATGTGATATTAATTATGACTTTTTGATTACGAGATGTTCATATGCATTCATTGTATATATGTATAAACGCATATTTCAAGCCCTCCGCATCGTCTCAGGAATTTAATATATATACTTTTAATTGTTCAGATTTGAGGAATTTCAGATGGGAGTAGATTTCGCGTAACTTCCGGAACCGGAATTTCTATTCTTCCGCTTTCCTCCGTCCAACGACATAAGGTCACGATAAGCTACAACTAGAATTTTTGAGCGCGTGATAGTAATAATGGACTGTAAATGAAGGAAAAATTGAAATATAGTAATACTTTGCAATACTCGTGTTGTTGCTATTCGATGCATTAAGATCCGTTTGGGTCAATTGATTTGGCCCGCGTAACTTATTAATTCATTTGAGAAGCACTTTTCCGTTTAGCTTATTACTCGGATATCTAATTGCAATATTGCGAAAATGGTAAAAAAAATTGCTAATGAATGAATATGTGCTAAAATATACCTAAGAAAAGTATATGTATATATAATTTAATTAGTTTAATCCTTTATAAAGAAAAAATGAGCATGTGTATTATAGGGTACAAACTCTTCGTTTGTCAATTCTCACAACCGTACCCAGTCTCCCCTAGACTTGGACAATCATGTGCGACGAGACATGCGAGAAATAGGGGAGACCGGGGTAAAACGGGATACCGGGACAAAACGGGATACCCGAAAGATGAGAGAAATTTTTTGTCTTTTTTTTCAATTTTTATACTTGTCCGAAAAGAACATAAAACATATTTTTTTCCAAAATATCTTGTTTTTTTTATTTTGATTTTTTTTTCCAAAAATTCGTTTTTTTTCGAATTCTCTTTTTTTTTACATCATTTCCAAAGTGAAAACGTTTTTGCACAGGTATACAGAAAATATTTGTATATTTACGATTACTGCCTCGCAGATTACTGTTTACGACAGTAATCGCAGATATACGTTTGTGAATCATCATGTGTGGTTACACTTGCACATGAATCATATGTCCACTCCGCACAATTTTAGCACTGAATCCATGATTCAGTGGATAAAAATACAATTTTTTACAAAATAAACATTGGCAATCTTCGTTATTAAATCGAAGGACAGGTAATTTATGAGTAACTCCAAATTTCAACATTATGGAATTGTTCTAAGAAGCTTTTAAATCTAAAAAAATCACATGCAAGCTAGTCATTTCTTACTCTATGGTGGCAGAGACTTATAAGAAAATCGATTCTTTTCAGACTTTCAGGAGCTTCTGATATTATTCACAATATTCGACGTCGATTGGATCGATACAAATTATGTTTAAATATGAGTTAAAAGTACTTGTCCGGCCCATCACTATTCATTTTTTTTGGAACCATCTGTTTTTTCGGTTTTTTGGAACCAATCTGACCCCGGATTCGGATTCAGCGGGCCAAAATACGTAAAGATTGATGGGTCTGGTTCTAGGTACTGACCACTTTTTTTGTGTGACGGTGCTATTAAAAAAAAACTTCGATAATTAACTTTGAATAATAAACTTGCGTGATTTGTCTTATCATGAAATATTAAAGTTGGAATTTCAAGACTGTTATTCAAATGAAAATCAGTTCAAAAAAATTGATCTCAATAGAACGATTAAAACAAATTTTCAAAAACAAGATATTTCAAATTTAAATTAACTGTCATGCATAAATTGTTCTCTATCGATTTTTATTATCTAGCAAAAAATATTAGTTAACAGTCGTCAGAACTCTAATTTGTCTTTTCTTCAATATTCTGGGAAAATTTGTCTAAAAAAATAATGTTTATGCCAAATCATTCAGAAAAACGGCAAAGTTAAGGATGAATTCAACTTTGACCTTTAATAACTTTTGACTGAGTTGATTAATCGAAAAATGACTTCAGACCTTTCTTGTAGAGCGTTCAATACTCCACAAAAATGTTCAATCGACATGGCAGTGCAATTCATTATTCATTAGATATCAAAATCAGAAGTAAAAAGAATTTTTTTCCTGTGTTATTCGTATGAGAAATAGAAAAGTGCGACGCGGGCAACCTTAATATTAATATTAAGAACTCATATTTTTAGGGGCCTATTTTGGCATCTAAACGAAACTTTTGAGTTCGGTTCCGAGGAAATGAAAAAAAATTTTTTTTTTTAACGCCCTAGTAAACACGCAACGTGCGTTGTGCGTGTCGACTGATCATTTCTTTGCTTCCCGTTCACTCGCTGTAACTTGTGCTCTCTCCTTCTCTCTCTCTCTCTCTCTCTCTCTCTCTATCATCTCAGGCTCACCCCCTGCTACACACCACGCGAGATCGATCTCTCTTTTTGTATTTTCTTGCAATTATTATATGTGAGACATGCCGCGACAAACTGATGGGAGTGATTGAAGGTAATTATAATTCGTAGGAACAAGTTCATTGTTGGCCATTAATATTTATGTCCTTTGAACTAAATTTAATATTAAATCATGTGAATGATGGTCAGATTGAACCGAAGATGGTATATAGACTTTGGACTTGAACTCTATGCTGCCGCCAAGACACACGCGGCCGGTGGCAGAATGCAATTCTTCTCAATTAAAAAACTGCAAATGATCTATCTTCCCCTCACCGTTATTCCTCTGAGAATTCCTTGGTGCGCGATGATGTTTGTTTCAACCGTACCGGGAATTCGATCAAGGAGAATTGATTTCCCCTCAAAGTCAATGACGGGGACGGGAACGCGGACAAATATACGGTTTGTTTGGGTATCGAAAATAACGTTATAGGGTTGAACCAATCCGTGCCGCCGCGCGAGTACCTCCGTAGATGCTGCGGTCGACGAGCAAGGCTTGGCATTTCGAGGCGAATCTTTCGCGGTCTCTCACATGATATCCAACAAGTCGCGTTATTGTTTTATATAGGCGTCACAGAAGACGGCGACGGCATGTCATTGTATATGCAGCTAAACCTGTGCGCTATCGCTACCGCGCGGAACCTGTTCGCTTACAATTCGGCGTTTTCATCAAACACGATTCCAATAATTTTTCTATACGTTGGTGTAATAAAATTTGTCAGGTAATTGGTCGATTCTTTTGGGAACGATAAGGCTCGTGGAGATGAAAAATTTGGTTAAAGAAATCAAAGAACTTCCATTGGTTCTATTTTTCTTGGGGCACGGTTTGATCTTGTTTTTTTTTTTTATTCTTAGTTTGGTTATGAAATCGCGTTTTACAAATATGGACGTTATTATTAGATTTCTTATTATTATCGACTTTAACGAGACCCACGGGCGATGACCCGAACTCATTCTCGTCTCTCACCTTCTCCAGGGTGTGAATACACCAGTCGTGATTATCGGCGCTACAAATAATTCGCTAACATATATGTCGTTGTGCTGTTGCGTACACATTATATACTTGATGACAGTGCAATTTAATGACCTCTATTCGATCAAATAAACGCGGAGCGGTTCTATTTGTCGAACTATAATCATTTAACATCCGCGTGATCACTAAATTGATCACTATATATTCATCCTTTCATAATCGCCGGCCGAACAAGTTATTACAAAGAATCCAACTGCCTGAGAAACGATTTATTTTTTCGTACGCACGTGAATTTCAATAAACGCGTATTTATCGGGCCTCATCGCGAGAAAAAAAAAAATCATTAATCCTGAGCGATTGAAACGCGGTTTTAATAAATGATGTAGAATATATGTTCAGGGATAATACACATGCATAGCAACTAAACTACCTGTAGCTACCTGTAGCACCCGCGCGGCCGTCCACATGGACTTTGAAACGCGAGTTCGTATTAATTAATTCACCGCGGCGCATTGACGTAATTAAAACAGATTTACCGGCGTGTATGAGTATTTTTATAGTCACGCAGATGGCTTTATAGGCTCCCACCCCCTTATGCTTGTAGCCCAGTAACTTTATCTCAGATTCGTCGTGGTACATGCATACAGCACACGAAAGAGGGAAAGGAAAAGACACCGGAGGAGACGTCTTCGAGAGCATTTTAAAACACAATATGTTTTAATACTCTTCGTTCCAAATTTTCCGTTCGACACTCGTCGCAACGACAAAAAAGCATGTCTTTCTCTTTTTTAAGTATTATCCAACTACCCAGCTCGGAGTATCCACCGGTAATTATTCAACGACGCATTTATGTATTACTTTGCCACTCACCGAAAAATAATTTTTCTTTGAAGTTTTTAAATGTGTCTCAATAAGACGCGATATTCAAGTCTTAAAGTGTGCCGATTTCAATACTAATAATGAATTACCGATTCGCGGAACATATTCTCCGAAAGTAAGAAAAAATCAATAAAACGTGAATACGCACGAGAGTGATTGGCGGCGAGGGGAATAATAACGCACCACTTATCGATAAGAAATTATTTAACCTTCCAAGTATTTTTGAGAAAATTTCAAAAAACTGAATTTCTCGTTGATAGAAAAATAATATGCTACACGCCATTCTTTCGTTGACCCTTAAATAGTTCATTAATAGTCTTTTTTTTCTCATTAACAAACGTATTCATGAAAAAATCCGTGGTGATTTAATGATTAAGTGAATCAACTCCCTAACTGTATTATAAATGTCTCGTTCTCGATAATGAAATTGTAGTTCATGCTTCCCCCCTCTCCCCCGCCATGCCTAAATTCACAAAGTTTAAACCCTGATTCTGAAAACAAAAGCCGCTTTCCCATCTCTACACGTATCTTCTCCTCGTGCGATATCCAGCTGAAAAGATAGTAACAATGTTAGCATTAGCGACTGCTCAAAGGTTACAAAACATTATCGTCAATTAATATAGAAAAAATATAGACAAATCAGAATCAAGAATACGGATAAAAACATCAAGGCCTGGAGCTTTCCAATCAGAATTTAATTTGCCGTTTTTCAAAAACGAAGCAAATTTATGTGTAAGAACGGCAGTCTTAGATTATTTAGGTTATACGAAAGATTTACCTACGAAGTAAAAAGACTAAACAATTATTCATTTTGATACGATGAAGCCATTTGGCCGAGTATCAGCGCACAAACCATTAGTCATTGGATGAAATCTTTATTGAGAAAGGCCGGTATTGATGTTGGAACAATTCACGGCGTATAGGACACTCGCTATCTCACTCGCTATGTAGCAGTGTTCTAAATCAAATCGATCCCCTAACGATTGTTTTGTTCGTGCAACTTTAAGAATAGATTCATGTTTCTTCATTGTATTATTTGTTAAATGAATAAATATAAATTGTTTTTGTTAAAAAACAAGATCTTGGATTACAATTTTATCGCGACGAAAACGAGACATACATAATGTAATTAAACGATCGCAGACGAGCCCATAATTGTTATGAAATGTCTCGTTCGAAGATTACAACCACCCGGCTCCCATAATTTTCACCCAAATAGAAGAAAAAAAATCTCGCTATCATGTTCGACGAACGGCCGTAATAATTCTACCGCGTGTTCACAAAACAATATGAATATCGCGAGGAGAGGATAATATGTATACAGCTTTTGTTTTCAGAATCAGGCTTTTAAACGTTGTGAATTTATTGGGATCTGACATGGAGGCGTGGCCTAAAATTAAAATGGCGCAGATGAGGGTGCAATCGCATAGGTTAAGCCCGTGTATGGTATAGGCTCACCGTGTAAATATAGCATTAGTTATAAATATTTAGGATAAATAATGGTAGTTTTAACAAAAAGTGATATTTATCGATGGTCCGGTTCAACTCCTAGTCATTAAAACTTCTTTTCTCTTTTTTTTTCTTTTTCTATTTTATTTTTTTGGATTATTCGTGAGGTGTAAACACATCTACTCCCATTTTTGTTTAATTTTGCGCAAAAAAACTAATGTTAATTGATATGTATCAATGAGCAATGCACCCCGGTTATAGTTGGAAAATTCAACACCAGATGTCTCACGAATTTTGTCAGATCCCAATAGGCATGACGACGGAGGCATGATTACTAGGGTGGTCCTTATTTGGGGCGATTTCGAAATTTCAATCGAACCGGACGAAAAAAAGTTTCCAAATAAATAAAAAAAAAAGTACGTGAAACTTGTAGTCTGTAGAGGTTAATGGGAAGTACTCCCGCCAAGACAATGAATTTTCCCATTCAATTTCAATGGGAATTCAGATCTACTCGACTGTTTTTTTTTAATTTTATTTTTTTTATCCTACAGCCTACAAGCTCCGCGTGCTTTTTTTATTATTTATTTGAAAATTTTTTCCGCCTGGTCCGGTTGAAATTTCGGAATCACCCCAAATACGGACCACCCTAATGATCGTGTATTTCATTGACATCCCGTTTTTTCTCAGTGCGCCCACACAATAGCTATACTATTTATTTCCCATGTGCTGCATTTAGAGAGGAGGTAGATTTAATCAATTAAAGCACGGCCATTATTTCAGAGTTTTCGATTCTTGACAGATACGGTTAACAACGTTTGGATTGATTTCGTAGTTTATAATTAAGGCGGATCGGTTTGAATATAAGGGAACGTGGGGCAAAGTGGGCACCCTAAGCGATTAAGCTACACGTATAGGTTTACATGTGGTCTTTCGTCTACGGTTATGTCCAAAAACTGAATCCCCATGCTTATTTTCCATATCCTTAAAAAAAAAAAATTATGGGGCAAAGTGGGCACCTGCTCCGAGAAAAAAAATGCTCAAATGACAATTTAAACTAATTTTCACACATGTACAATCAAATTGGAAGAAATTTGAATTTAAAAAAAAATCGTTGTGAGGAAAAATTTTTATGCCCACTTTGCCCCTTTTTTTATAATGAAATTTTGGAAAGAGGAAGTTATTAAAATTGTGAATGTTCGCGCTTACCTCCATTTAGCAAAGCGCAACTCACATAGTAATCACCCGTCTCAAAATATGAATTGTACCTTTTCATGTGCGTAGTTGATTTGAAAATTAGTTTTAAAAGTGAACATCATCCATACTGTTCAAAAGTTTCGAAATCACTGCATCACGTCACCTGGAAAGTATTGAAAGAAAATGAGAAACCAAACACTGCAAGGAGGGAGAACGCAGCCCCAATCCAATCTCACTTTCGATTAAAAATTCCAAATTTTTTGCCATTAGACACATTTTTCTTTTCCTTATCAGAAACTTAGCTCACAACTCTAAACATCTTTCTTTCACAGAAAACTATCTTTATCCCATTTCTTTCTTGACTATCTCATACAAAAATTAATGAAAAAAAAAAATTAGCTCACTGGTGGCACACGAAATTTTCTTTTACAATAAAAGAAATCAACAAAATCGAGAAAACCGAAGAAGCCCGCTAAATTTTCGTCATCAGACGTTTCGTGCATTTTTTGCGCGGAGCTTTATTCGCAATCGATCGAAGATTGGATCTGCTGCATATCATGTCGTAAGTGGGCTCATATCCGTGTGCAGGTGTCGACGATGATGACGTCAGTTACCGATGCGATTTTTGTAATTAATGCAAATAAAATAACCATTTCGTAAAATTACAAATTTTACAAAAAAAGGTAAATTTTCAATTTTTATATTTAACATTTTCCCAGTTTTTCGTTTATTATCCCAAATTAATTGAGCACACATAAAAACTTGTAGAAGTGGTTATGGAACCAGAATCCGAGTTGAAAAAAAAAAATATTGAAAATTATTTTTTTCTTCACTTTTGGAAGTGCCCACTTTGCCCCAGGTGTCCACTTTGCCCCACATTCCCATAAATCTCCGTAAAAAAAAGAGTTTAGTCTTGGTTTTGGGTGAGGTCCACTATTGGGTTCTCGTGATTAAACAGAGTCCGACAAGGAGGTTCCCAAATTCGACACAGTCCCAGAGTTCAAAGTTTTGGGGTCTGCTCGACATTGTTAAGATACCGATAGAGCTTCCGATTGCATGAATAATTTAAAAATCCGTCAAAAGACCGGAACTGGTTCTTGATCCTGTACACCCCGGCTCTCGAGGGATGTCCTGATACCCATCAATTGTAACAATTGTACGTGGGTGAGAAAAATCCTTTTCCATGATTCGCTGATTAGGTGGAATATCGAGTGGAAAATTGAGTGATTCCGATCTTGTCTCTTCCCTCCACTCTGGAGGAGTGTAGGCTCAGCGGCAGAAGGGAGTTCCCTGTTGATGGTTTATAATGAATCTTAGGTGGTGGGGTGAGTGGTGTGTACGCTGTGTCATATCTTTTACAGTGCCTCCAATCTCACGATTGCTTCGGTTCTTAATACATTTTCTTTCTTGTCCAGTATGACGAGAGTGCCCATCCCAAGTAAAGTGGGGTCGTTCAGATATCGGGGTTTGAGTAGAGAATAAGGACGGTAGCCTCGATTCTGTCCGAAGGTGGAACAAATACCAGTGAATATGAGGAAGCAGGATAAAAAGGTTGTGACTTCTAGGGTGGTACTTATTTGGGGTGATTCCGAAAATTTCAACCGGACCAGGCGAAAAAAATTTCCAAATAAATAATAAAAAAAAGCTCGTGAAGCTTGTAGCCTGTAGGTTATAGAAAAAAAAAAAAACAGTCGAGTAGGTCTGAATTCTCATTGAAATTGAATGGGAGAATTCATTGTCCTGGCGGGAGTACTTCCCATTAACCTACGGGCTACAAGTTTCACGTACTTTTGTTTATTATTCATTTGGAAACTTTTTCCGTCTGATGCGGTTGAAATTTCGAAATCATCCCAAATAAGGACCACCCTAATGACTACAATAATAATTTTTTTATCATCTTCAAACGAGATATTTCATGTACAATTATGATCGAACTTGGCACGGGCTGGTTTGATTGTTAAATTAAATACAGCGTATAGTTAGTGAAGAAATGTATAAAGTAACCATTCCAATTTCCCTTTTTTGTTTACAGTATGCGGTGATATTCACGGACAGTTCTACGACCTGATGAAATTATTCGAGGTTGGTGGGCCACCACCAACAACAAAATACCTCTTCCTCGGTGACTACGTAGACAGAGGTTACTTCAGTATCGAGGTGAGTTTAAATATTAGTATTCTATCGAGAGAAAATTTAGATTATCAAAAGTTGTCGTTATCGTAATTGATAAAGTTATTTATTTGCTTTATCATTATGCTTATATGTTGACAAATTTGACCATTGGCTTGAATACAACATGATTGTAGTCCCGGCAGTCGTTACATCAATGTTGAACAATGTGTACGGGCCTTCTTCCTGATTTTCAATGACTAGGTTTTTGGAAGAAATGAAAAACATTCGCTGAGATTTCATGTGATTTGTTTTATTCACAAATAATATATAAAAAGAAAAAGAAAAATTGAGCGGTTTCTTATACAGCAAGGATGCATCGTGAAATAACAAAAGCCTTGCGCAATAGGGAAAGGCTTGCGGCCGAGAATTGGTAGGTGACGCGAGCAGAGCCCCATTTTTGCCATTTTTTCGCTATAACTTATGGGAAAAAATGTTCCTGTACGAAACGCATAACCATCAGAACAATGTACAATTATATACTTTGAAATGTATCTCGATTCTATTGAATCGATCAATGACATACACTTATTATGAATGTGGTCGAAAAATCTTGCAACGCCAAAGTTGACGAATGAAAAAAAGAAAAAAAATATCGTCAATGAGTTTCCTTGATTATTGGATAAAAACCGAATGTGCGTCGCATTTGAACTTAATTATTGAATACGAACGAGTCTTTTCTTTTTATTATATTCTCACTAGATGTGGAGGAAAAGAATGAAAATTATGAAAAAATGCAAAGTCGCGAAGGTCACTGAGGAGGATGAAAATCAAGGCCAAAAAGCCCGGTGCATATGCTTGTAACATATATCAATATAGCGTTAACCGAGTTAGCCATGCGAGTAGCGCATTACGCACGCTTCACGAGAATAATCTCATACGCACCCTTGGACAAGCGAGAATTCAACCTCCCATCGACATCGCGTTTTGGCACGCACATTGCAAAGATAAATAGTGTATTCGTGTGAGAGAGTCGCGTCTCACGATGCCGAAGAATTACCTCGAATCTTCGCGCCGTCGTCACCCAGCACGCATCACATTTCGAGCCTCTCTTTTTTTTCCTCGCCTGCTTCTCTTCCTCTCTTCCCTTGCTTGTCTCACTCGTCGCGTCTCTTTTTAGCAGCACCACGCCTCACCGCCGAAGTTTGCCTCATATATTTACAATTTTATACATTTCCTCCGCGCGCACCCTCGATCCTTCGAAATTCCTGAAACCCAATTGTGAAATAAACACATACATAAAACAATGCGCGAAAGGTTAAGGATGTTAAAGCGGGTCGTACTAGTCAATGGACAGTCTTTGACCATTTTTTTTGGAAGAAATTACCACAGGCAATTATATGTAGCATAACATTATTAAGAAATGTTATAATGATTTTTGAGCGGTAAATAATATTCAAGTTCATTTTATCATGGAAAAGATTTTGTGCAGAGTTGTTAATATGACTCGGTAGTGCATTGTGAAAAGTTTACATCTGACAACGTTGGGCGTTGAGGTTCCCATAACCTCAAGTTATTATGTCAACAAAATGATCCGG
The DNA here is from genome assembly GCF_019457755.1 of Venturia canescens. NCBI lineage: Eukaryota > Metazoa > Arthropoda > Insecta > Hymenoptera > Ichneumonidae > Venturia > Venturia canescens. The sequence goes on along the minus strand of NC_057424.1, from coordinate 24,923,731 downwards.
CATAATATTCACGCCACTCACGGTAGAGAGATAAAGGGAAATTTATTTCCAAACGATCGATCCCATACCTTTTGAGACCTCTCAATAAAAAATCTTACGCATATTACCAAGCATTTGATGAAATGAAATTTATTTTACAAAAATATACCATCCCAAATTCCGTGTATTTTTTCATTTTCCGTTTATTAATGAAAAAAAGAGTCTATCTCAAAAGAATTTTTGTATACACAATGTGCAAACCGCCTTTCTCAGCCAATTGAAATATTTTCAAAACGCAAATTATATACATTTGTTTGCACTAATGTTTAGTTATTTTATGAATGCAATTATTTCTTCGTAGTTTTTATATCACTTGAAATGCTGTATATCAAAATATCGTCAATTTTTTTATTTGGAGTGAGCCTCTGACAGTAAAGTTAGGTTATGTACAGATGTATACATATATAGGTTGTGCGACGTTGCCACAAAATCCTCAGATTCCGTGAGCATTTGTCGTCTTTAACTTTATATTGCTAATTCAGATGTCCGTTGACCCCTTTTTTTAACCAACCGTTAGAATCCTGAGGGTTCAATTCATATAATAGATTTTTTTTATTACCGACATCTGATATAGAAATACATTAAATTTTGAGTTGTACAAGCTTCGAAGCCATTGCGGCTATAGGCGACACGTAAAATTGTGTTCTTTTTAACTAATAATATTTCGATTAAATAGTCGATAAGGGAAAAGGATTCTGTGCTTGCTTGTTTGCAAGTAGATGTTGAGATTCGTCAAATCTCGTGATTGGTGGCATAGGTATAGGGGAGACCGGGGCAAAACGGGATACCCGAAAAATGAGAGAAATTTTTTTTGTCTTTTTTTTTCAATTTTTATACTCGTCTGAAAAGATCATGAAATATATTTTTTCCAAATTATCTTGTTTTTTTTTGGATTTTGATTTTTTTCCCCCAAAAAATTCGTTTTTTTTTTTCATATTCTCTTTTTTTACATAACTTCCAAAGTGAAAACGTTTTTGCACAGACATACAAAAAGTATTTGTATATCTGCAATTACTGCCTCGCAAATATATGTTCGCGGACCATCATGTGTGGTATACACCTGCACATGAATCATGTGCCCACTCCGTACAATCCACTGAATCCATGATTCAGTGGATAAAGAATACAATGTTTTACAAAATAAACATTGGCAATCTTCGTTATTATTTATATCATTAATTTTTAATTGAATTACAGAGGGTGCGTTCGATGTATGTTAGAGCGTTTTAAGCGCTGAGAACGCTCACAGCGTGCGCTCGACTTACGTTTGAGCGCTGTAAGCGCTGAGATCGCTTTCAACGCTTACAGCGGTAAGTCGGAAACACTCGGTTACGGGTGTAAAATGCACCCAAGGTGCATTGAATTAACCCTCCGTTGACACACATGCATATTTTTCCCGCACCTCCCTAGGCACACATGGGTCTACAATGTCCTACCATACCTAGACTAGTTTAAAAAATCTGAAAAAATTTAGGAATGTAGTTTGATATCTATAGAAAGAGAACATGCGTTAAGAAATGGATAAAAATTAATCTCTATTATTTTTATTCAATGAAAAATGATACAAAGAATGAGAAATTCATTAATTCACTTAAGAAAGCATATCTTTTCATTAAAAGAATTTAAAAAATTAATAGTGTCCTATATTTTTGTTGATATATAGTTGTTGATATATATTTTCATTATAGTAGATTAAAAATATATATATATAGCATTATGAAATTCAAAAAAAAGTTTAATTATTTGGCTCATTGAAAAACGGCAATCTTTACTCGAAAATTGGTTCGATTTTGGTTTTACACTTAGGTATAGTCAAAATTCATCACTTTTTTATGTTTCGGTTCAATACTATAGTTTATTCATAAAAATTGAATTGATACTGCTTACGGTTACTTCGATTATATTATAAATTTATTAGATTGAAAAGTTAAACTCAAAAAAGTTGTAAAGCGGCACATTGTGATTTTTTTTTTTATTGAAAGGACACTGTGATCTTCCTGAGGCTTTACATATACTGTTGCAGTAAATATATTTGTTTATGAGAGCCGTTTGAAAATTCTGTGGGCAGCACAACAGCTCTATGTTTTATTTCTTTATTTTCAATCAACTCTATCGGTAATTAGTCTATTGGAATAATCTCTATTTATAAATATCTTCTTTGGGAATAACTGTATGACTAATTAAACTGACTTGGGAAATAACTCTATCTTGAATATTTCTATGTTAGATCATCTTTTTTAAATTATCTTTATGTTGAGTCATTTCTATTCGTATACAAATCTCTGCTTAATTATTAGCAAAAAAAATCTCTATTCCGATAAAACTAAGTTTTTTCATCGCTACTCCTGTACAACTTCATTTTGATAAAATTTTACTCACATGAAATAATCGACAATCACGTCGCGCTGCTATATTCGACGAATACATTATCTTTTGCCGATATGGTAGAGGGAATAAAATTTTGTATACTGGTAACCCGAATGATTACATCGTCTCGATCACGGCGTCGTGTCTAAATGTTATTCTGCTGAAACTTTTTCTTTATTCATAGGAATAAAATATGTAAGTTTTTGTTTGATAGGAAGAAATATTAGAAATACTAACTGACTTTTTAAAACTTAAACGCAGCAGGGAGCCTTCAGACGCAGCCCCGAGTATCGTGGTTGTGTCCGAATACATTTTTAAAGGGGATTCGTTTCGAAGCACTCGTTTATAAATGCTTTTGATAAATTTTGAAACCACGGTGTAATTCAACACATTCAAAAAACGAATGTGGCAAATTTATGTATGTTTCAGGGTCGTGCAATTTTTTTTCAGGAATGACTGATTCATTAAAAAAAAAACAAAACATTATATACAAGGGAAATAATCGCAATCGACATATTTTTGCTGATTCAACAGGTAGGTTCATTTTATTTTATTATTACCAATAATAGTAATCAACACATAGTACCGATAGTGAATTACCTTTGGACACATTTTTTGTTAATTGTGGAAAAAACTTCCCATCCTCTTACAAGAATATAAATTGGACCGTGAAACATCCCTCGATTAAGTTCTAATAGTTACGAAGCAAAACACAGATCGTAATAGTTTATAAGCAATACAGATATTCGTAACACTAGCGAATGAAAACAATCTTGAGCTGGTAAGAAGAAGAATGAAAAAAAAACTTCACTGTTTCTCTTTCAAGAAGAACCATGTTACTTGTTTATATTTCGTGGTTGGAGGCGCATTCTTTCAAGGCTGCAATTACCGGTTCACGGATATTTATGGTTGACTTTTACGTGAATCCATTTACATTTAATTTGTGTTTTCCTTAACCAAAATCGTCACAGGAAATTTGTGTTTCCCACTATGCGGAGCACATACATATGTAGATGGTGTAGATCTTCATGGTATGTGTATTTATTGTATACGTATCCCAAGAATTGTCAATAATGCCGAAAATGCCGAAATAATGTCAATTTTTCGAGTCAGTCCAAGATCAATGTTTCAGAGACATTCAAAGAGTATCTGAAAATAGCCAAATGCCGTGGCATTTCTCAATTCTCGATGCACGGGGAAAAAATCATAAACGATCATGATATTTTTAGTAAAATCAATTTTTTTCCCCCGTATATTGGAAATCAAGAAAAAACAGCCGCGCATCTAATTGGCTATTTTCAGATACACTTCAAATGTGTCTGAAACATTGATCTCGTGTCGACTCAAAAAATTGACACATTTTCGTAATATAAAGAAGTCAAAAATACAAAATCACTTTGGCTAAAAGAAGAAAAATGATTAGAATTCCTGGTCAAAGACCAAATTCTTCGCGGTATACGTACAATGGATATACGTACCATGAAGATTCACACTATCCATCAAGACGATATGTATGTGCTTCGCATAGTAGTAAACACAAATGTCCCGTATCGATTTTGGTTGGGGAAAATGGTGATTTAAGTGTTAATGGAATTCACGTGCATCCAAAGCCAACCATAAATGTCCGAGAGCCGATAATTGCAATTCTGAAAGAACACGCCTTAAACCACGAAATACAAGCAAGTGACATTGTGGAGGCAGTCTTCGACGAGTGAGTTTCAAAATGATATATTTCAAATTCCTGTTTTTTGAAAACTATGGAGTCTTTTGCAACTTTTTGCAATTATCTTTTGCAACTTTTTTTCTCCTTGATAATTTCAGTTGTATTTCGAAATTCTCAAGTTTTGAGGTTTTTTCTAGAGATGCTTTTTTTTTAAAGTTCTTGTAAAAAAATTTAGAGGGGAAAATTTCGTCAAGTTGTATATTATTATGAATCGAGATTAGGAGATATACTCTCGTTCAAAAATTTTGGTTCACCCATCGAAATTTCTACCCACGCTAAAAGTTCGATAATTCGGTCAAAAATCAACAGAATCGAATTTAATAAATGTCATTTCAAGGAGAACAAATTGAGCTTCCATTTTCCGCTTCTTGAATTTTTTCACGAATTATTTTTAACTGGCATGCGCTTTAGAACAGCGCCGTTTTTTAACAAATTTTTGGCCTTTGTAAACGGGCTGCCAATGTAGTAGAAATTTTTATCTCTACTTTTCTCAATGACAGCTTAGAAGGGGATGGAAAAATCTTCATTTTTGTTTTTTTTTTAAATATCGTATGATTTTTTTTCGCTCGGTTATCCTAATTTTAGCTGAAAGCGAGGAGTTGTAAAAATTGTGGCACATTTCGAAAACTTTGGGAGTTCCGAGGAAATGTCAAGAGGGTGTAAAGTCGTGTCGCATATAATAAACTTGTTCTAATTATTTTAGATTTTTTTTGAAAATTTTTTTTCGATCTTTTTGGTCAGGTTTTGACTGACAGTAACTCGAGAATTATGGAGTTTGGGATAAATCTTCGAGAAGGAAAAAATGTTCATTCTATAATTTTGAACTCACTGACATTTAAAAAAAAATTTTTGTCGATTTTTTCCAACGTCATTTTTTGTCACGTCATGGTAGCAAAACAATCAACAATTGTTTTTGGATGGAAGCTCAAGATTAATTCCCACAGATAATAGTGTAGCATTTAACAAAATAATTATAGATTTCCGGAAATTATTGGAGTGATGAGTCGGAAAGCAGCGCATCAAATTATAAATCGACAAAGATTAATCATTCGGCCGCCCATTCCCGATTCAATGAGGGATCTCGGAACTATGCTCCAAGATTGGACTGTTTCTAGAAATATATATAAGGGCCAATTTACAGCTGATGACGGCTCCATTGGCATTGTGTTTTATGATGATGATATGCTTCAGCACTTTAATCTTGCCACGGAACTCCATATAGATGGAACTTTTAAGGCAATTTAAAAATGGACAATCTATGAGAAATACATTTAATTTATATTAATTACAAAATGTAATTCATCACTTGAAATTTTAATATTTTCAGTGTGTTCCAAGGTCCCCAAGAGCCTGTCAATTACTTTTAATACATATAAGACGAGCTGATATTGTAAGCGAATGATTGTAATGAATATGCATAAATATTCTATAGGAAATTAGCAACTAATCATCGGTTTATGATTTTTAAAGGGTTTCCCAGTGATATTCGTGCTATGTGAGAGGAGGACGGCGAGTTTTTATAAAGCGATGTGGGATTTTATAAAAATCAAGGCACCTGGGCTGGTTGATCACTTAAATGTCATAAATTCAGACTATGAACGGGCAATTCTTTCAGCTAGTCGCTCGGCTTTTGGTGAAAGAATTCACATAAGAGGCTGCTGGTTCCATTTTATCCAAGTAACAATTTGAATAAAAAAACTATGAGAGATTTAGAATATTGATATTTGGAAATTGTGAAATAATAATTATTAAAATCTCATTACATCGTTCTGAAGGCAGTAACGAAGAAATGGAAAAAGTTGCGCCTACCAAGGAACGAAGACGGGAACAGTGTTCTCCAAAAAGCATGGGCGATCGCTTTATTGCCCGCTGAGAATTTTGCAGAAGCAATCCAAATTATTTCAGACAGTGCAAGGCAACTCCAACTGGATCGCGCAAAAATAAATTCTTTTATTGCTTACTTGAAAGGGTTTTGGTTACGCCAAGCAAATATCGTTTCTGTCTACGGTTCAGCTGTTCGCACTAACAATATAAGCGAGGCGTGCCATCGTCACCTAGTAAGAAGATTGGGTGGCATCCATCCACCGCTCTCAACTTTTATACGTATGTTTTTACTTGAAATTATTCTCCCTTCAAGTTTTGAAGAAAGATAACCACATTATTCCCATATGCAGCTCTACTTGTCAAATATATGAAAAAGATCAGCATTGATTGGCAAGAATTAAATGCAGGCATAATTCATAATCGTCGACGACAGGATGTCCAACGACCCAGAGATCGTCATATCAGTCATCAGCAAGAATTACTGCTAAGCAATCGGTAAATATAGTTCAAATACTTGAAATCGTTTTTCGGAACAACTGTAAATTTTAAAATCAAAAATGTTATCATGCTTGCAGTATTAGCATCTTAGATTTTCTTACAATCAGTGTGCCACGTACAGAACGAGAGGAACTCGACGTGGATTTAAATTTGCAAGAAGGTAAATGTTATTCATCGACTACAAATATTTTTTTATTCATAATATAATATAATACGAGAACCCGTGGCAGTGGCTCGAAAAATGTTGCGGAAAATATGGCCAGCATAAGCATCGCCACACTCTTGTATGATAAAATATGACGGTGTACGGTTATTTCTTTCAAATCTCTCACAGAGGAACGAGTACGGTAATGAATACTAATACGCCAAGGACACTTTTTATTTTAATAAAAATTTTTTTCTTTCCCATTGGTAATTTTATGAATTTTATTTCTTTTGGGCCCAATGTAGATGATGAAATTAATGAAATAGAAGATGAATTAATGGATGAAAACTTGATCGGTCCTGTAGAACAGGACGATAGAAATGAACCGAGAGTGAATAATATTCTCCCCGGTAAATAAATATTGTTAGTTATTGGGATGAAGAAAATTGAAACAGTTGATAGAATTAACAAAAAAAATAATCAATGAATTATGAGAAAAATGGGATAAACACGATGTGTTGAAGAAATTTTACCTCAAAGAGAAATGTTGTGTTTTACTTTGTCTACTAACGTTATATGTTTATACTGTTTTTATAATTTTTTCCATAAGTACGCCGACAACCACGAGTACGTAGAGCTCGTCAAGAAATTGCAGCCATTCCGGGTCCACCTCGTCGCCGTGGACGACCACGGCGAGGAATTCCGGTTCCGCCATTGGAACAGCTGCCGCAGCCACTTCAACAAGAGCAGGAGCCACGCGAGGAGCGACCAGTTAACCAGCAACTACCGCAACTACCAGAGGATCAGTTGGAACATGTTGGAGATGCGGTGCTGGAAAGAGAACAACCAGGCAGGGGTGGGCAGCAGTCGATTTCAAAATATAAAAAAATACTATTAGTTGAAATTTAAAAAACAATCCGAGTTCAAAACTTAATCTAATTGTTTCTGCGACTTCACTAACTTCCTGTTTATGTATTCGTAATATCTCCCAGCGTATTTACGACAGGCACTCTTTTTTAATACATAATTGTACCATTTACATGGGAGCCAATGGAGACTGTGGCGAACACGCTTTTTTTGGAAGATCACTAAAGCCAGAACATAACCGCGCATTTGTCATTGCCGTTCGAATTCTTATATTCAATTCATATTACATGCAGATATAGAAGAAGATGATGCACCACCTCAGATAGATCCCAATTCTTGCAAGATTTGTCTGAACGCACCCGCAAATATAGTGTATCTTCCCTGCGCCCATCTATGTGCATGTTTGAGTTGCTCTCAAACAGTGCAGAGAACCCATGAAAATCGGGTCGAGGAGGCTCTTTTAAATGGCGAAGAGTATCCTCAATTTCTGAGATGCCCTCTCTGTCGAGGACATGTGCAAAATACTGTACAGGTTTATACTTAAGTAAGTTAATATTGAATAAAACAATTGATTTTTCTATTTATGGTATATAGCAGACGTTGATATGTATCCTGATGGTTTCAACTTTTTTTTGCTATACTTGGAATCGAGACCATATTTTTCGATGTTTTTTAGAAAAGGAATCATTTATTGCTGCTGTTTTTCTACAAGAAATTATTTGTTGCTAGAATCTGTTATTTTTTAATTCGCAGAAAGTTACTTCCGGACTGCATCCAAAAGAAGAGAAAAAAAGTTCAAGGGAAAGATAGGCCAGAGTCTCTCGAAACCTTAAGATTGGGCTAAGCTACAAATGGCAGGAAGAAAGAGAAACATCTCGTATATCGACGATCCAGATTTCACCCCCACTATTTTTCTCCGCCATCTGCTCCGTACCTTTTTTTCCGACGCCATTTTATTTCAATTTGTTCGATAAACCTTGTTCTTCTTGAAAGAGAAACAGTGAAGCTTTTTTTTCATTCTTCATTCTTACCAGTTCAAGATTATTTTCATTCGCTAGTATTACCAATACCTGTATTGCTTATAAACTATTACGATCTGTGTTTTGCTTCGTAACTATTAGAACTTAATCGAGGGATGTTTCACGGTCCAATTTATATTCTTGTAAGAGGATGGGAAGTTTTTTCCACAATTAACAAAAAATGTGTCCAAAGGTAATTCACTATCGGTACTATGTGTTGATTACTATTATTGGTAATAATAAAATAAAATGAACCAACCTGTTGAATCAGCAAAAATATGTCGATTGCGATTATTTCCCTTGTATATAATGTTTTGTTTTTTTTTAATGAATCAGTCATTCCTGAAAAAAAATTGCACGACCCTGAAACATACATAAATCTGCCACATTCGTTTTTCGAATGTGTTGAATTACACCGTGGTTTCAAAATTTATCAAAAGCATTTATAAACGAGTGCTTCGAAACGAATCCCCTTTAAAAATGTATTCGGACACAACCACGATACTCGGGGCTGTGTCTGAAGGCTCCCTGCTGCGTTTAAGTTTTAAAAAGTCAGTTAGTATTTCTAATATTTCTTCCTATCAAACAAAAACTTACATATTTTATTCCTATGAATAAAGAAAAAGTTTCAGCAGAATAACATTTAGACACGACGCCGTGATCGAGACGATGTAATCATTCGGGTTACCAGTATACAAAATTTTATTCCCTCTACCATATCGGCAAAAGATAATGTATTCGTCGAATATAGCAGCGCGACGTGATTGTCGATTATTTCATGTGAGTAAAATTTTATCAAAATGAAGTTGTACAGGAGTAGCGATGAAAAAACTTAGTTTTATCGGAATAGAGATTTTTTTTGCTAATAATTAAGCAGAGATTTGTATACGAATAGAAATGACTCAACATAAAGATAATTTAAAAAAGATGATCTAACATAGAAATATTCAAGATAGAGTTATTTCCCAAGTCAGTTTAATTAGTCATACAGTTATTCCCAAAGAAGATATTTATAAATAGAGATTATTCCAATAGACTAATTACCGATAGAGTTGATTGAAAATAAAGAAATAAAACATAGAGCTGTTGTGCTGCCATTCTGTGACGTCATAAAACTGGCATATTCGCGTATATAAGAGTAGCGGCAGGGCTCGCGCTGGCTTTTCTTTTGCGCTGCAGTTTTTCCTTTTAATACTTGGCGTCGAGCCGCTACCGCGTCTCTTAATAAGGAAAAAATGAAAGAATTAAAAAATAGTTTTTTTTTAACCACTATAAGATATATACTGCAGATCCAGACACACATGGATCTGCAGTATCCACTATCAATATAGGCCAAGGTTGCTAATTGGTGCTTGAGTTCCTCTCTCCAATACAATTTTTTAGGCAGGGATAACAATCCGAAATATGATCTAGCCGTCGGGACCTACCGATTTACAGAAACAGATCGGACACCACAGACCCATGTGTGTCAACAGAGGGTTAAAATCATAGTAAAAAAAATTTCATGAGTTTTTGAGAGATACCCCTTTTTGCCTCGGAGTTTTGTTTTTTTTTTTTTTTTTGAAAATTGAAAAGAATTCCAGTACATTTCCTAGTTTTTGGGAGTAAAAAATAGACAGAGCTTCCCAAACTTTTCTGAAAAGTTCAATATCTCCTTAGATATCCCGTTTTGCCCCGGTCTCCCCTATATGACGTCGAAAAACTTGAAAGATAATTCGTAAGACTAATTTGACCAAGCGAGTATGGGGATTAACCAACCTGAATTTTTGAAATTTCTTCAGCACTCTGCGCGAGACACCGCGTGTCTTCTTGTACATAATCGTTAAAATCTTGGCGAAGATCTCTCTCTCTCTCTCTCTCTCACTTACGGTGTGGGCTGTGATCGCATCACTTAATCTCTATATTTAAGGTCTACCCCCCTCAATTCTTGTAAGCTGCGTAAACTGCGTAATCCAAGGAAACTTCGTCACTGTGTTTATCGGTAAAACGATATTATTTATCTTTTTAATTTCATATTTCAGTGCGTATTGTACCTGTGGGCATTAAAACTCTGCCATCCAACCACACTCTTTCTCCTCAGAGGTAATCACGAGTGCCGACATCTTACGGAGTATTTCACGTTTAAACAAGAATGTAAGTTCATTTATTTACATTATTTCATACACAAAAAATATAGCAGTTTTCATTTTAAGTTTCTCGTATTAGTTTATTATCGGATTAGTTTCTCGTATTATTTTTTCAAACGATTTGCATAACGAGACGTTTTTTTTCCTCCGATCAAGTATCGATGCAATGACAATTATTTCATATTTCTCGTTTTTTTTCTTCTAGGCAAAATAAAGTACTCGGAAAAAGTTTACGACGCTTGTATGGACGCTTTTGACTGCTTACCACTGGCAGCTCTGATGAACCAACAGTTTCTATGTGTGCACGGTGGTCTTTCGCCAGAGATTCACCATTTAGACGATATACGAAAAGTGAGTAAAATTCCATCGATCAAACTACATTTGAATTAATTTTATGATGAAATAATGGGGGAGAATTTCGCGTCATCGTTACAAAAGAAAAATGAGAAAATGAATGACAACGAGAAAAAATGTTCAAAAGTGTGACGCAAAATACCAAAAAAAATCGAATTTCACATCTACGTTCGATAAATCACGCATGCATATAGTTGATGATTGCTAATAATGTATTGCCATACATTGATTTAAAAAAAAAATCTATCCAATTGGCAGAGGTCTGGAGGGAATTTCGTCAATTTGACATACGCACGTGGAATGCCTCGGATATACTGAGTGAGACGAAACACGTTTTCTCAACCCCTTATATGATACGCTCGATTGTTGAAATCGGCGGCCATATTGCAAAACTGTCAACAGCTGACGAGCTCGTTAGTTCGGTGAAGCGCATGAAAGCAATGCTAGTAGAGCGCTTATGTCGTCGACAATCAGCATTCTATCGAACTATATTTCCTATTGCATCAATTTTTGCAATTATTAAATTTTCATTAAAAAAATCAAATATTGATGAGATTTAAAATGAAATAATTTGAAGGGCAAAATCATTGTTAGCGCAATTTGGTCGAAATTTGAATACTAAATTTTTACTAATTGTCAGTTGCTTCTAGTTCCTAAACGGATTGAGACGTTTCAAAAATTTTCCTATTCGTTTCCTATTCAGAAAAAACTTATCCAAATATATGAGTTTATGAGTCGGCACCAAAAAAAAAAACGTAAGTGCAACCTCATCCATCTCATATCTATCTTCGGTGCAATGAATAATGAGGAGGTGCATCAATTATATAGCTGCAACCCGAAATGAAATCTGCTTTTCCCCAGACGGATAATAATCGAGACCGATTATTACCGCACGCAACTCCCCCACCCTCCTTTCCTACTTTCCTTATCCTAAAAATTTCACCTCGTTCTCAAGCTTTCCTCCGACGGGGGGGTTTATTGGAACTCATTCTTCCGCGCAGTTGTTGTTTTTGCATCGACTGCTGATTCCAAATAATTTATATTCAACAGGCTTGACGATCTTCTGGCGAAATGGTACAATTCGATTCCGCCGCTTATTTCCAATTTCAAATTCTCAAGCGTTTTTTTTTTCCACTGAGAAAACTAGAGTACATTTTTCTCTTTAATGACACTTTCAACACTATATATATATGGGCAGATCCATTACTTTTCGACGAAAGTGTGCGCGGTTAGGTCAGCGATTTTAATAATGATTTTTTCCGTGAAAGTACATCAGAAAAGGAGACGATCCTCAAAATTTGAACCCGATTCGATCAAACCTGGCCGCTGGAGAATTTTTTGAAATTTTAAAAAGGTCAGTTTTTTGATCATTTTAAAAAATTTGCATTTCAGCGACAATATCACTCAGAGATTCCGTTCAAGCGGCATTCTTTTTGGTGAACGTCCTACTTTTAAGAAAAAAAATATATATTAGTGATAAAGTCAAATCCGGCTCAGTTGGAAGCCATCAAACTAAACGACTGAATCAACAAAATTTTACCTGTTTTTAAAATTCTCCCAAACCTACCAGTTGCCGAAGGGAGGGTTACATAACATATGATTTTTTTTGTGTGGATGTATTCTGTTGATATCTGCCCTGATTTCCCCCGATTGCTTCGATTTCGTCACTATAGAGCCATCCAAAGATGATCGATTTTTTAAAAATCGCTATGTCACTTTGTTCTTCGAACTTGGATCTGGTTCAAATTTACAGGAAAGTTTCTTTGTTATGTCCCAAGGAAGCCTTGAAAATGTCAAGTTGGGAATCGAGCTTGGAACCGGGTTATGAATTTTCGAACAACAGAACACATCCACACAAAAAAAAATCACCTGTCATGTAACCCTCCCTTTGGCAACTGGTAGGTTTGGAAGAATTTTAAAAACAAGTAAAATTTTGTTGATTCAGTGGTTTAGTTGATGGCTTCCAGCTGAGCCGGATTTGACTTTATCACTAATACAAATTTTTTTTCTTAAAAGTAGGACGTTCACCAAAAAGAATGCCGCTTGAACGGAATCTCCGAGTGATATAGTCGCTGAAATGCAAATTTGTGAAAATTATTAAAAAACTGACCTTTTTGAAATTTCAAAAAATTCTCCAGCGGTCGGGTTTGATCGAATCGGGTTCAAATTTTGAGGATCGTCTCCTTTTCTGATTCCGATGTACTTTCAAGGAAAAAATCATTATAGAAGTCGCTGACCTAAGCGCGCACACTTTCGTCGAAAAGTAATGGATCTGCCCATATTTGCTCTTATCGTTTCTAATTCTCAGAGTAGCAAAATATTCCATTACGGAAATGAGGTGGCGGATGCTCTATATTTTTGTATTGCGATTTATAGCGGCGCGTGCAGGGGTTCGTCCTTGCACGTGGTATCGATTTTTATTTTTTATTTCTCACGTCTTTTCCTTTTTATATTTCTTGGATATATTTTTGTGACTTATTCCTCCAATACCGTCTATTCACTTCTTTTCACGATACCTTCAACCAGCTCATAATACTGCATTAAGTATGGCGAGACTTTTTTTTCTCTACTTTGCCTAATCTGTTGAATTTTGAAGATGGAAAACTTACTAAAGAGCAGAGCGGAAATTCGAGTCGCACTAAAATTTGGATAGTATTTTGAAATCAAGAGACGCAGTAGCGGCTCGACGCCAAGTATTAAAAGGAAAAACTGCAGTGCGAAAGAAAAGCCAGCGCGAGCCCTGCCGCTACTCTTATATACGTGAATATGCCGGTTTTATGATATGACGTCACAGAATTTTCAAACGGATCTCACAAACAAACCATTTCATGAAAGAACCTGAAAATTGGTGACGAATTTTTTTCAATTTTTCCCTTTCCATTGGTCTTCGTTGCAAGTAAATCCGTCCAGTCGATCCTGAGATATGTAACGTTAGTGATTTAAAATCCTATTACATACGATATTTCTGGACTTTAGATCACGTATCCTAGAAAATGTCTATTTCTCGGTTTTGGCCATGTTAAATCGTCGGAACCGGCATCACTCGTGTGGAAATGATTATCGCTAATCTCTTTGCTTAGCGTCGAAGGCTGGCGCTACGCGCTCGCTTTAATTCTGACATCTCAATGATCCATGAGGCAACGACATTTCGACAAAGGAAAAAGGAGAAGAAAAAATAAAAGAATTATCGTGTTGCATTCGTTTCAAAGGAGAATCACTATAGTTGTTTTTCTTGAAATTAATTTTCCTGCTTAGATAATCATAGCTATACATTATTGAAATGACGAACAATTCCCTTTTCCCTACCGATATTTACTATAATGTAATCTGCATAGCGCGGTGAAACTATGCACGCATGAAATGTTATACTTCCGGAAGACCGGAATTACGAACTCGACGCGGATTACGCGATTACGCGTGAACCAACAGTCATGAAATATTTTCTTTTTACAGTTGGACAGGTTCAAAGAGCCACCAGCTTTTGGACCGATGTGCGATCTCCTGTGGTCTGATCCTCTCGAAGATTTTGGAATTGAGAAAAATGCGGAACACTTTTCTCACAATAGTGTCAGAGGTTGTTCATATTTTTACAGGTGAGTTTAGATTATACGATTATTATTATTTTGTCCCAATAATATTTGATATTATTTCTTTGCTTGTATGCGACAGTGCTGTTTTCCGAATTTTTCGGTCAAATATTGTTTATATTTCGTAATAAATGAGAGGGTAGTTAGTAAGGTTCGAAGAAGCAATTAAAATGAAAAATCTTACGCGGATCAACACACAGAGAAAGATGTGCTCGATACAGATGGAGGGAGGGGGGATTTGCAAGAACTTGCGGGGAAACTTGTCAAAAAAAGCGTTAAATAATCGAGTGCTTATATTTGATATTAAGCGGGCGAGAGTCGCAACCATGCATGCGACTCTTTTGATAATTCCATCGTAGGTATGGTATAGCGTTTGAGAGCTTGCCTCACCTTGGCACGAATATTTTTCACACTCGTTTGTGCGAATCGCGCGAAACTGGCGCGACTCGCTTGCTCGCCCTTCCCGGTGGTGTCTATTATATCATCTAGATACGCATACCAATCTTGTTCCTTCCATCGAGGTCTTTTCACAGACCTCACAGACGTACACAGATATTTGTCACTACGGAACACAGCTTGGCGAACAAGCCTTACGCGAAAAATATACGTACGAAATAAAGTAAGAAAAAGGGGGGGGGGGGCGTTGAGCGAGGCAAGAGCCTCCAAAAATCAATACGACGAGGGAAGCGAAAACGATCAATTATCCGATGCTCTTGAAGAGAGGAGATGGAAAATAAAAATTCACATAATCGGTACAGTGGAATTTGAGAGCATCGAGACATTTGATCCGAGAGAAACTAAAGATAGCGGCGCCGAACGAACGAATCCTGAAATTTGACGCATCTCTCGGGAAATTAGTGATGCTAAAGCTGTACAGCCCTTGACTCTCGAGCAGGCATTACTGCATCAGCCTAGCGGTGTAATAATATACATTACTCAGAATCTCTAATACAGCAAGCAGCCGATTGACCCATAATCAAAATTTTTTTTTATTTTTTCACGCTCCTGTAGCACCGAAAAATAATAAGATTTTTCGTACACATTTTTCGACATTTCACGATCGCTATCTTGCGTATATATAGTGACAACTCTTGTAAATAGCGCATAAGATGATATGAGAAAGAGAAAGAGAGAGTATTATACTTTTGATCGATATAATAGCCGCGGTTGATGATTATCGAGAATTGTACCTCTCTCATCATGCACACGTTTATGAGAGCAAACGTTGAAGTTGACCATTTTTTGTGTTGCTTTTTTTTTTTATTTCAGTTACGCAGCATGCTGTGACTTCCTTCAGAACAACAGCCTTCTGAGTATTATTAGAGCGCACGAGGCGCAGGACGCCGGTTATCGAATGTACCGGAAATCCCAGACAACGGGCTTCCCATCGCTCATCACAATCTTTAGCGCTCCCAACTACCTCGACGTTTATAACAACAAGGTGAGAACACGAAAAATTTTTTAAATTTTTCATGAACATGAAAAAATCTTAAACGATATGTATTTGTGAATGCTGACTCAGGCCGCCGTGCTCAAGTACGAAAATAATGTGATGAACATCAGGCAATTCAATTGCTCCCCACATCCTTACTGGTTACCCAATTTTATGGATGTTTTCACGTGGTCTCTCCCATTTGTAGGCGAAAAAGGTGAGAATTTATATCATTGTTATATTTTTCTTTTCTTCTTTTATTTTTATTTTTATTATTATTCAGGCGTAACCCTTTTTTAAACATCCTCGCATCAGTTAAAAAGTATTGACGTTTTTTTTCATCCATCTTGAACTAATTTACAGTTACGGAGATGCTGGTCAACGTACTGAACATTTGCTCGGATGACGAGCTCATGAGCGACGGTGACGATGCCCTCGAGGAAGGTACAGTCCGTTATCAATTATTTATACTATTTACTGTAAATATTATTTACATTATTTAAAGAAATGTATTACGGTCGAATACTTAACGTCCGTACAATTTTATTTGTCTGATCTATACACTGACAAATATTTAAGGACATGTCTCGTATCAAAAAATTAAACAAAACAAACGAGTTACGTTCACAATGACCGTTCAATCAAATTCTATATAAATATTCTCAATAATTGTTATGACGGTAGAACAAATTATTAGCTAATAGAGAACCGATGTCAACGTGTGAGTTGTTATTCGCGCCAAAAGGAATATTCAACAAATAGTTGGCAAGTCCAAATAAATTCAATCAATTTTCTACTGCATTTCGTTGAAAATCATCGATAATACAAGAATGAAAATATTTGGATAATTCATTTCAAAGGAACAACTACATTTATTTAAGATATACCAAACTATTTCAAAATATTTTATCAAGATGAAATATTTGTTAAATATACGAAAAATATTATTCTTTTTTTTTTTATTCCATTGCACGCCGCACGGACAGATGGTAAGAAAGCGTCATTTGATTATCTCTACAAATCGCCACATTATAACGAGCTTACCAATCTTTATATTGATTTTCGTTCTTCCTCCTTCTGCACTATTCTAGCCATAAATATAAATATTCAAATCTTTTTTCGTTATTATTATTATTATCATCGTTATCGCTACTTCTGTACATCACTCTCTACATATAATTTTTCGTACTTGGTGTGTATTGATTTTTATATTTTCCAAATGACAATTTCATAATCATAAAGCAACAAGATTAATAATCAAGTATGGTGATAAAGTCATAGTTCCAACCAACGAAAAGCATCATTCTGATTTCAAACGATATTCCAACATAAAGGTACACAAGCACACCGGTGCTCTTCCCGTGAGAAATATTCATTTCTCGCAATGCAACAATTCTTTCTTCCAATATATTCTCTATCATTAGCTATCAATTCTCATCTCTCCACAACTGTATCTTTTTACAATTATATAACTATACATATATCTGTATATATGTATATGCTTACGTTGCGTGCATTCGTAAACTTTCCCTCTCTCTCTCTCTCTCTTTCTCTCTCTCTCTCTCTCTCTCTCTCTCTCTGTCTCAATCTATATAGTACATATATATACATATATATACAGTCAAGTAAGTTGGTTTCATCAATTGCATCGTCATCAACGGCCTGAAATTGTTTCATCGAACGCAACCATTTTTTCACGTTTGTTATCTCGCCATTTTGTTCTTCATTATTAAAATATATATATATGCGCGTGTGTGTGTGTGTGTGTGTGTGTGTGTGTGTGTTTGCGTGTGTGTGAGGGCGCGCGCGTGTGTATATGGCTTGATGTACATATCATGGTTTGTACCAATCAAACGTTAATTTAAACATTTCGACGTTTACATGTACGTGAAATTAATTTTATTTTTGAAAAAAGTCTACACTTATTGAAGATGATTTGCTAGAATTCGCTAATTTGTTTAAGACATTTGCCATACTTAATAGGGTAATATATCGAATGAAAATCGATATTTCTTTCCGGATGTTCCGATAAAAATGATTTGACGTCACTCAATATCATGTACTAGTCCATTCGAATCGACAATGAAATTTTTTGGAGCATCGAAATTATTTGGAGATTTTGCATTTTCTGAAGATGGACCAAAACAAAAAATTTTTAGCTCACACCCTCTAGGACTTATCTTTTTTTTTGTTCTATGTATTTATTCATTTGTTTTTCATTTTTCAATCAGGTATTTCAGATTACACTTTGCTCCCGGATCAATTTTAATTCGACAATTACTCTTAATATATAACGTGAGATGAGATCCTATAAAATCTACGGGTAACAAAACCGTTTTTCCCGGAGACAGATGAGAATAAATGTCGGTTTTTCGTTTACACACCCTAATACGTATGTCGCATTGAAGGCATAAGTGTATCATATAATAATATACTAGTTTCGATGGTTCGGCGATCGTGCCGGTCCTCATTACTAAAGTTTTATTGGAATTTATTATTCCATTTTGATTTTTCTATATTTGTACCACTTCAACAGTATCGTTGACAATTTTTTGTTTCGTTCACACATACGCTCAACCTGGCACGCGGGTGAATTCGACGAAATTTCGTCAAATCGTCTGACAAAAGCCGAAACGGTAATGAAAAACACGAGAGGCGAAAAAAAAAACAATGAGTCCAGAGAGCGAAAAATCAGTTGAATCGAAAGCCGCGCCGACGAAATTTAATCGATTCTCCCAAATCTACTGGTTATATTCGTAAATACGTCTTTCATCCCTCTTCCATTATTCATCGTTTCAAATATATATATATACATATATATATATATATACAAATATATATATACATATATATAGAATTATTCAAAAATGGAATTGAAGCAGCAATCCCCAAATAGTTGAACTAAAATAAAAAGAGAATGAAGCAAAAGAACACTGGAATGGTATTTATAAAACGGCACATAGAATGAGCATCAAGAGCAAGAGTATGAAAAGTGGATATACTATATGTCCCTCATATACAACCTTGAAAAAAAAAAAAAAAAAAAAAATTTGATCGCACTGATTATCTTTCATCGTACTCCTTCTCTATTATATTTGTGTCAATCACACTGGCCTTGGACTCCTCCTATATCGGCACGACACTATGCTACTACTACTACTACCTCTACTACTTCTACTACTTCTACTACTACTACCACTCAATACTTCAATTGATACCGGAAAAACTCGACCCCGTTAAGTTGCAGCAAAAGTCGTTGTCCAAAAAAAAAATGGTAAGTCCGCCCGATGACTTACACGAATCGCAAATTAACTTGAAAAAGCGAGTAAACGTAAAAAAAAAAAAAAAACAAACGTGATGTAGGAAAAAAATCGAAAAAATTGATTCAATTTTTGTCTTTTTTTAGATTGAATTTTTCTTGATTTTCTTTTTTTTCTTTTTGTTATTAATATACTTGAATTTAATTGTTCAACTCAAGAAAATGAGTGTTTTGCGCGGAACCGTACGTGTCGTTGTTCGTCGTTTTGCTGGACATCGAGCTTGCTGTTGCACCTCTTATATTAATTTTTCTTTTCTCTTTTTCATTCTTTTATTATTATTGTACGTCCCCAAAATTCGGTGGTTGTGCCATTTTTCTATACAATCGTTAAATACTTGTTTTATTCTCGTCACTCATTTCATTACAACACCTCTCGTCATCTCATCATATCAACGTTTATTTAGTTTTTGATCTTCGAGAATTCACAATATTGTCGATGCAGTCGATGTTGTGCGTATTTCACTGCGTCATTGTACTATTTTTTATTTATTTATTTACTACTCCCAGGCTTCAGAGTTATACTCATGAGATATGAATTCTGTCTTTATTACGGAAGAAAGCTGTGTCAAATATTTGGTTTTTATTTCGGGTGAACGCGCAGCTGCTATACGGATTAATTTCCTCGCATCGAAGTTGAACGATTAGAGAATCTATCCGAATTTTGCGATCATCACCGTTGTAATTTCCACACACCGTCGCGTGCCTTTTTTGAAGCTTAATCTAATAATAAAGAATCGCGGCTAATTATTATTTCGTATAATAATAAGAAACGGGGCAAAGTTTTTTTTTTTCCATTCACAAAAGTTCAATATTTTCACGCAAATTCTTCGAACCCCGTATGCAGAATATAAATGGGTGATAAGACGAATCAGTTATTGCGCAGATGAAAAAGAAAGAGATGACGAGTATAGAATTTGATGAGAAAAACAACCCTACCGTTGCAATAACGATCTATTGGAATGGTGCCAGTAACACGACTTCGTCACGAAGGTCTCACGTAAATTGAACGATCTTGTTGTTGTTGGTGTTGTTTTCTTTTTCTTTCTTTTCCGGTTTTATTGAATTTTGACTTGGCTTAACCATTTTACACAATACTAGTCACTGCTGAGTAATCGCTATACTAAATGTGAATGCCATTCGAAAGTGACGTCAATTAATTAATTAGTTTGTCTCGTTTTCTATTTTGTATTGCCACTGAATTTGACATTTTTAATGATTTTTTCGTAACTGATTTGAATTTATTCATATATTACATGATAAATGCGCACATCGATTTACACAGACCCGCATACCGACGATCGATTTGACACGAATGATCATTTTTTTTTTCATTCACACACCGAAAATCTCTCAATTCATTGAAGTCGAATTAGAAGTAAATACAAAGAAAGCCAGCGCAAGTGCTGTTCCCAAACCTTATTCGGACCACCCCGCCCTTTCATCCCGTTTCGTCTGATTATTTCCCTTGATTATTAATAGCGTCTTCTAAACCAACTGCGTGTACCTATTTTTTTTTTCACTTTATTGCAGTGGTTTTGATTTTTGCTGTTTCGTTTCATTTCGAACAATCACAAGAAGAATGTTATTTTTGCGAACATTTTGAAACGTATATACCTTCTATGATTTTTCGTATTTGCGTCCAATTACTTGACGTTTGATTCTTATAAAGTTCGTTGATCCACAACAGAGTTAGATAGATCGGACAGTGATGCTCGATCCGTTAAGGCAGTGCGCCTTGTAACGAAGAAAAATGGCGAGGGTCACTCTCGTCCGTGAAACTAGAAATTAAAATGTATGAAATTTGGTAAAATTACGGTATATTTTGGCTACCCTCGAGCGCGGTCGATGCCGCGTTGCGTAGCATTTGACCACGATGAAAAAGAGCCTCGTCGAAAACCTCCGGAATTTCAAGGCTGTTACAAAAACATCGCCTATGCTTATCACACAACAGTTACAACTTGGCAAGAAAGAAACAAAGACAGAGAACAGATAAATATAGAGGAATTTAAAAAGGAAAGGAAAAGGGCGGAGGAGTGCGGCGGAGAAAGCGAAAGATTGTGGGGTGCGGTTCGCTCAATCGATTAAACGCAACGCGCCCCAGAGAGCTCTAGGAAGCACCGCGAGATAAGAGTATAAGACCACCCGGCGTGAAGCATCGATCAACCCCTTTCTTGAGGAAGGAAGGAAGGAAGGAAGGAAGGAAGGAAGGAAGGAAGGAAGGAAGAAAGGAAGGAAAGAAGGGAGGAAGAAAGGAAGGAAGGGGAAGGAAGGAAGAAAGGTAGAAAGAAGGGAAGAAAGAAAGAAAGAAAGAAAGGGAGAAATCTCTCCATCTCGTTGCTCCCAAACACCTTTCTCATCATTCTTCTCTCGGCCTGCTCTCCATCTATATTTGCCTGAACCTTCTCAACTCATAACGATGATTCTGGGCCAGAAGTTCGAACGTGTTTCGATACAATTATGTACTCTCGAATATTTACGGAAAAATATGCACCTTATTTCGAATGGGTCGGTCGTCACAAGTGACCGTCTTCAATCAAGTGCAATCAAGTTCCGAGTCCCAGCAAGGGAGACTGCACTTGCAATAGTATATAAAAACTCGCTAATCCGTTGAAACATGATATTAGACAACGATCAATTTTTGATGGTCGTCTCCTCCTCAACAATTGTTCTCGAGCTCGTCCCGTGAGACAGTCTAAGCCTAACGAAAGCTTTTGTCAATCAACAACTGTAGCGGTATGCTTGTAACGGCCGGGTGGCCTCAAATTATTGACACCCGTTTCCTCGGTTGCTTTCTCTCATTCGACACAACTGTCGTGGTAGTTTTGTAACTTATTAACGGTCTGAAAGCTATAAAATCATCATGAAAAAATGGTGAGCCAATTTTTCGTTATATAAAGCCAGTTTCATACCCCGGGCTCAGTCGTTGTCTCGTTGTCTATCACATTTTACGGATGAATTAACTATATATAGGGCGATCGAAAAGAAACTGCACAAAACCTTACCGATACGGCCACGGTTCTTAGTTTATTTCTCCTCGGTTGTTGATAATACGAGCCCCCCAATCCCGTTGAGGCGATAGCTGTAAAACGGTTGCACGGTTTACTCGGACATGCTTGATTTTGTTGATAACTCTCTGATAAAATGAGAATAGCGCGCGTAATTCATATTTTCTTTCAAATATCAAGCTACTCGGAATAAAGCGTGCAGCAAGATTTTAACCGACTGAACAAGTGATAGATCACCTTAAATGTTGGAACAACACCACCGCTAGAGGGCAACTTGACCCATCGCGCGCGTACGCGCGCGAGTTTTCATCCACTGGGATGAAATTGCTGCACTTGTCCTTCTCTATATCTACATTAATTAATATCTCATCTCTCCTCCTAAGTATATAGATATAATATTCTTTTGGCTGAATTTTATTTTGCAAGAAATTTGGATGAGCATGACAAACGATGAGTATATAATATGATAATAAATAGCAGCTTGTACCGTCATGAAGTAGTTGATAGTAGTTCATCCATGTTTCTAGCAACTCCCAATTGACCCATATATTTATCTTTCACGAAAGTTGTCTCTCTCTTTTTTTTAATATCTCTTATTCCAGGAAGCATCTATAGTATAGCAGCTTTGTGCAACACGCACAATTTTATACACCAATCGTATCTGGCATTACTTTGGATATGTAGAAAAATAATTTGTTGAGCTCCTCAAGCTGTTGCCAGAATTTCATTTTATATAGTTTCCGTTACGCGTTCTCACTCCAAATTCCACCTGCGATTATAGAATATACAATTAATAATATTCAATATAGTACATCATAATGCTAATAAGTAAGAAAATTATATCCTGCCGCTTTGCTCCTAAATGACGACTTTCAGAAAAATAAGCACCAAACCCCGAAACGCCGCAGAGTCAATTTTCATTTTAAGCAGGAAATACGCGGTTTCCGAATGCATATATTACCCTACATTGCTGCGAAATACTTGCAAAAATCTGTATATAGGAATGTAGTGAAAAAGAATACCGCATTGGTTCTCGATTACTAGTTTATTTCCCCCCGTATATCAAATTCAATATTTACCTTATACGATTCAGACGCGTTTATATAATTTTATCCTAATTTAAGAGTGCATTCGCGTCAATCAATCCTTACATTTGCGTCAGTTTTTCTTTGAGAATTTTACTGCGAATAATAATCTGCTTGCGTTGAGCGAGAAAAAAAAACGCCGCAGGTTATTCATTTACTTGAATAAATAATTAGTTGTCGTCGTACGCGCGTCGTTGAGGATCGTATACAACAGTGTACATCCAAGTTTTATCTTTCTACGCGCGCGATGACCGTTGCTCTTACAAAGATAGCCTGGGATTGAAAGAAGAAGCGAGAAGAAAAAGTGTAATTTAAAAAAAAAAAAAAAACAGCAAATCTATATATAAGAAAATAAAATGAGACAATAAGAGCGCAATAATTAGAGCTCAGAGGTTAATGGATCATCGAGAAGTATTTTTTCTAGAAAGAGCCGATCAGCGGAAAAAGTGAGAAGCAGCAAAAATATTTGTTGAAAATGTATAATATTTACCAATTTGAAGATTCATGCGAAGAACTGGCCCCCGCCGATCGACCGGAAGAACTGCTTTTTTGATCCTCCATAATTATGACATCTCGTTAACGATTAATTCTTATAGATCGTAATTGTTTGATTAATCAAAAGAATCTCGGTAATTTCTAGCACATGCTTGTGAATGCGACTTACGCTGTGCACTCGTTTTTTTTGTCTGTTCTATGTGTTGTTTTCTATCCACTACACTTCTGCTACCTCTACTACTGCTACTACCGATACCGTATCTACCACCACCATCACCAAACATCATCATCATCATCATCATCATCGTCATCATCATCATCCCGTAACGTGAACCGAACAAAATCAATATTCGTAACACGGAAAAAAAAACAAAAAACAAAAACAAAAAACAATTGAAAAATCGGCAACAATGACGCTGCTCTCACATTACTGGTACTTCTGTCCTTTTACTTGCGATCGTGATCATCGCCTTTGGAAATAACCAAATACGACTGATAAACGACTAATCGGCATCGTGTTACCGCACGCCGTCCAAAAAACGACGTTCCGGCTCGATCACTACCGAAATATCGACCGCGTACGGTGAGTTTTGTGTTTAAATTTTTTTATTTCTTCATAGAATGCGAATATTTTAGTATACACGTGACGAACATGAAAATGTCACAGAATTATGCGACTACGTGTAATGGCACAAAAACGTTAAAAATGAGAAGCGCCATCGAACCTTGTTCGGTGATGATCCCAGCAGCATCGTATTCCGTTTGCATTTTTATATTAGGTGTTCGATATACATGTACCTATGTTTCATACTCGACTGAATTGCGATCCAAATTATCCGATTGTTATTCATTTATATTTTTTTTTGTTTCCCATCACCCCTTCGTTGTTGTATTGAATTTATATAATGCTCGCTACCAAACCCAAACATTCGTTGAGTGTTATATTATTATACTCGCGCGCGAGTAGACCGAACGCTTATGATTTATTCGCATTTTATTATCTGCAATATACCCGCCGAATATTTTTTTCGTTGAAAAATACTTGTATTTCCGGTCCTCCCAAAAGTTCATAATCTATTGGTATTGGTTATTAAACAATATTATACTGACGAGTCGAAAAACGTATATCTATATACGTGTGTCCTTCTTCTCTCCATGCATATGTGCATCTTTCTTGGGCCGACGAAAAGATTTTCTTTATTGATCTATGATAATACACACGAATTATCCATTAATTTAAATTAACTTGTAGAGTTTACGATTTATAATTTTGTGTCGAACCAGCGAGATCTAACTTTTCTGCAAACTTTTATCGTGCGATCGGGCATTGTGAAAAGCGAAAAAAATATTAAAGCGACGCGCGAAATATTATTGAAATTTCATTGGATTTATATACGAACGAAATTCTGCTGAATAATTGAGGTATTTGCGTCGATTGCACGTGTTTCCACTCACGGAAGGCGCTTATCATCGATAGATTACCATTTTTTCTCCTATACCATCAAATTTATCCCAATTTCTTCGTGGATTCCTCTGGCTCGCGGCGAGGTGACCAGCAGGAGCACCTCGCGTCTCGTAATTTCACAACCGGTGTGCAGCGAGTTAATTTTTGCGTCCAAGAAAAAAAGTAAAAATAGACGCGTAAAAATCTCGAATCGGAAACGTATTGAAATTCAGCTGTTTTTCCATCCTCGTGAATAATTTCCTTGTTCACGGATAATGTGATAGGTACAAGAGACGTCTCCAGAATCATCCTGCCTTGCATGCGCATGTCGCGTTGTTAGCACTTACGTTTCGTTCATATGTTTATTATACGTTTGGATTATATTTTAATTATCTAATCGTTGAACGCTTCAGCCACGATTGCGCATCGTTGAGATCACTCTATATCCGAATACAACGTTCAGTGACATGTGTAAATATAAGAGCAGCTTATACTCGTTGACATATACATTGTGTATAGATGTCAATCGGTCAAAAAGAATTGCTGTATTCGGCTATTATAAAATGATATTGGGGGATTTATTAATGCGACGCTCCAAATAATAAAAGCTTTCGATTGTGGGTTTTTTTTTTTCCATTTCCCCAATATCTATACAAACGTTTCGGAATGAAATTTGGCAATGATTAAAGTTTGTGATTATGCGATGAAAATGAAAATGTATGTACTAGGATATTTCACGCCAAATCGGTTGTTCTTTCACTTTTCTATACCGTTGAGATTGTTAATTTTTTGTTTTTTTGTTTTTTTTTTTTTTTTTTCCTTTAATTTCATCCTCCTTGAAGAAAATCTAAATATTTGGCTTGTTTTTTCGCCGAAATATCGATCAATCATCGAGGCGTCAGTAAAAAATTTCAATGACTACGCGTTTAGAAGAAAAATAAGGCAGAAAGTGATGATGGAGTCTGAAGCGAACGGCGGTATGGTCGATTTGGCGGGGAATATACCTCTCTAGAGTTGAGTTGGAGAGATCATGCGATGCTCGAAAATTCATCGTTCAATACTCGATGCAATTTTTTTCTATTGAATTCATAATGCGATATGAAATAGAGTCGCGAATACAATGACGCTCGTTTTGATGGTCGACTCTGCTAACATTATTGCAATGAAGTGACACGAAGAGAAAATTCGTTGAGTATAGGCGACACGAGAAAATAACGAATTTTCTATCGATCGATACAGGTGCAGCAGCCAACCTCCGAAAAGAGGTAATCAGGAACAAGATCAGGGCGATTGGAAAAATGGCCCGCGTGTTCTCAGTGCTCAGGTAAAGAGTAATAATTGAAAAATTCACCGAAAGGATAACCTTTTGTCAATTTAACGGAAAATGAAACTATGATTGTCATAAAAGTATTTGTAAATTTGTATGAATTTCCAGAGAGGAGAGCGAGAGTGTTCTGCAGCTTAAGGGTCTCACGCCGACCGGTGCTTTGCCATTGGGTGCTCTATCGGGCGGTAAAACATCTCTGAAGAACGGTAAAACATCAACTTTTCAAAGTAGCTGAGGAAATAACAATCAATTTACTACACGGATTACTTGGATCCGTGCAAACATAACGAATGAATTTATATAAAAAAAAAAAAAAAAAAAACGCATGGTGTTTGATGAAAAAATTTTCAGCGCTTCAAGGCTTCTCGCCAAATCACAAAATCACATCGTTCGCCGAGGCGAAAGGTCTGGACGCGATAAACGAAAGAATGCCACCTCGGAAGGACGCACCACCAACACCCGTGAACGAGGAAAAACCTGTTATAAAATCACCAGCTACCACGGGGGACAAGCGGGACCACTGTACAACCCAACCCCATTCGTGAGCCACATACAGATCCAAACAAGGTAATCTATATTCTTCCTTTTACTACATCATCGTAGCAACTAGAATTTTTTTTATCACCGATGAATACATGTAAAGATTTAAAAATTATAGAATAAAACTCATCAACAGGCGCAATAAGTTGCGGGATTTTTTGTTTTACGACGCGGATTACGAAAAGACGAAATTGTCAACCCATTTTTCTCACCGTTGTTTCTGCGTCAGCTGACAGAGCTTTTTCGTAATCATTCAAAACAGCTCGAAGGATTTCAATACTTTTAAAAGTATGAATTCCAACTCATTTGAAAATATACCGAAGCAATAACTCACTAATGTTTTTCACAATTGCGTCGGACATTTTTTTTATCGATAAAACGCGGTGGTTGGTTCAAACCCAATTTTTAATGTACGCAGACACAACATTGGATCACCACAAAAAAATTATATCATATTCCTGGTCTAAAAAATAATTGCCCCGAAAAATCATATTTCATTAAATTAATTAATAATTAAAACCTATATAATTGTAGGTGACTCGGACGGGGGAGTGTAGGTCCCTGGCAGGTCGCCACTCACCGCGTTACAACCATTGCTCGTCTCCCCCCGAAAATAACAAACAACAACAACAAAGAAAAATGCAGCCGAAGAAGGAAAAGAAACACGTCAAGAAGAACCATCGAGAGCTGAAGAAGAAAAAAAATAATGAAGAATACGAGATTTAAAATGAATGGGAATAAGAAGGAACCGAAAGAAACGGATACGGATAGAACAAAATTATGGCGAGTACAACGGGTCAGGGAAAATGTAACCATCGCTTGACGCAACACTCTCTCCCTCTCTTTCTCTTTTCACCTCATACATCTTGTCTCATCCAAAACGAATAATATTTAAAAAAAAAAAAAAAAAAAAAACCCTCGTTTAATGAAATGCCATACTATAATTAAGCTATCTAAATGAAGCAAACAGAAAACAAAGGGAAAAATATGAAAAACTCAATGATTGCGTCTTTTAAAAATGTCTTGAAAATCATCATTTTTTCAATGACTTTTGCACATCATACGTCTGTGAACTGTTAAAGGGTGGCTTTCTCCTCCGGTGCAAGAGATATTGATAATAATACTTTTTCGTTCTTCTCTTATAAGAACGAGAATCTTTTTGTTTTTTCAACTTAATAATATAGAAAAATTTCTATTTACTACTCACCACCGGTCCATCCATCAAGTTTCGTGCAACCTCAAACATGTTTGGTCGAGATTATGTTCGAGCGGGAGAACGAAAAAAAAAAATTAAATTTCACCAAACGACCGGAAACAAACCAAAAGTGAGATCAATATACATATATATATATATATATATTAGGATCCAAATAAAATCGATTTTTTCGTGAGATTTCAAAAAGCGATAACTCTTGAAGTATTTGTTACAAGTAATATTTGGAGATCGCTCAAATGACTTTTCCGTATTTTTTTCCTACTCCGAAAAGAATTTTTATTGAAAAACATTTCGAATAAAAATAAAACTTGGAGAATAGAGAATAAAGTTGACAAATTATTTTTGTCTCATTGTCAGAAAACACACATTTTTCGCAATTTTCCCGTACGGCTTCAAGTTGAACAGCTGAAACAGCTGTTTGTGACATGTTGTCAACTAAAAGTTATGAGATCACAGTTACAATTATTTCCGGCTGAAAACTGCTACTCTATCTCGACCGTTCACACAGCTCCTTTAACGAACGCTAAAGACACGAACTATATTTATTCTGTTTATACAAAATAGGTGATTCTCAATGAATTATGAAGAAAAAAACATTTGCCCGATATGTGTTTGTTTTCTCATAATTTTCTCCAAAAAAGTATGAAAAAGTGGTGATTCGGACGATTTCTACGAAATTTGTTTGCAAATTAAAAGTTTTTATGAGTAACTTTTTTGCATATTCCATCGTCCTTCGGTTCCCATAAAAATCGACATTATTTGTATAATACCGCAATATATAAAAATATGAGTGTGTACCAGTTTAAGTATGTGTGTATTTATGTGCATGAAAACATCTGAGAAACCGAGCCAATTGATGACCCATTGGAGGGTTCAAAAGAAGCAAGAAAAAACTCGCGGAATGCGAGTCACGCAGATCGCGATAAAAGAAATGAAACATTTGAATTGGGCCCCGAAGCGAGCGAAAAATCTAGCATTTCTCGACTGTAAATACTCACGCTACCACAGCAGGCTGTGGTCTAACGCTGACACTTGTATCAAATCTTATCATCGAAAACTAAAATTTCAAACAGCAGAAGAAAACCATCACGGTCTTATTGTCAGAGGTTTCATCGACAATTGAATCAATAATAATTGTCGAAATTATCGTCTACCTTTTCTTCGCTCACGCATATATGTAATACGTATACCTATTTTTGAACCGGAAAAACCGCTGCTACCAGCAACGACATGTGACTTGGAAGAAAAAAAAACAAAAATCTTGTCGGAATCACATATAAAGTGCCACGCGCTTACGAGCGTAAATACACGAAATAGCTGTGTAAACTAAATCGAACTGTGAAAGAAATGGAAAAAAAAATCCAATGAAATCTAATCTCATAAATATAATCGTCTATCGACGATAATTCGAAGAATTGACAGATAAAATAGACAGAATTTAGAGATGCGGCAGCAGCCTCTTTTGACGCCTAATATTGAATGAAAAAAAAAAATGTTGATAAGGCATGTCAAGACGTGCTGCAGCGATCTATACTCGAGACTGGCCGATCATCCCTGATGACTTGTAGTAAATTTACAAATCTCAAGGATTTTTTTAACTTGATGGAATAACTGAGGAAGGATACCAAATCGATATTCGACGTTTCAAATATCGTTACGATTATTTCGAGTCTACGATTGTCTCTATCTTGCCCATGTATCTAGCTTTTCGGTATACATTTCATTTTGTCCATAATAAACAAGAATTCGCGTCTTGCCACAGCGTACTTACCGAGTTTAATGATTCAAACTTTTCCTCTCTTTTCGTCCCCCTATTTGGTATTAGAGCTTTTTTCTGCTTGCCCATTATTATCTGCAATATGTCAATCTAGTCAAGTCTTCGTACGATTGCAAAATAAAAATGAAAAGAAATAATCTTAACGGTGAAGAACGTTAAAAAAATCCAGCGACTGAAGAGAATCTCAATAAATCAATAGATACGAATGACTCTTTAACTCGCGTAAATATCATTATTCGCCAGGACCATTATATACGTTTTTGTTTGAAATCGGGCCTCATGAAAAAAATTCATGTAAAACTTACGTCAACTATGAAAGAATTTCAAGAATTGTATAATCATAAGAAAACACACAAAATATTTCTCAATCCTGACACCATAGGCGCTAGATTCGCGAAAAATGAATAAGAACAAAATGGGGGTTTGTTGTCCGATGCTTACAACAAACAAATAATCACGAATTTTACTCAATAATCGCAAGCGAAATAAAATTACGAAAGGGCTGAGACGTTAAAATTACTTTTGCTCGATAAGGAAACACGTAACGAAATTACACACCCACAGGGGAGAGCGGGGGGAGACCGAACGTACGCGAATTTCGTGCAATAAAAAAAATGAAACAAAACGAAACGAATGGCGAACGTTCGAAACGAGCGACTGTTATAAAGCGAGTGCGTACGGCACCCCTGAAACGAGCGACTTATATTATATATATATACTGCACCATCATCTTGACGAAGATTTTTCAGTATATTGGAAGAGAAGAGAGTGGAATCTAACCAAAAAAAATGATAAAAAGGAAAAAAACAATAACGAAAAACGAAAAAAAAAACAAAACAAATAATAACGATAATTGCGTTGATCTACCCTATGATTTTTAAATGTGTGTTCTTGCTATTGAAAATAAGTAATTGGAGTGTTTGAGCGCTCGCAAGACCGCTGGCCATTTCGTCTCAAGGACGGACGTTCGAAGCTTTTCCTGACAAATGTTGAGAATGAAAAAAAGCAGAAAAAAAAATCATCAGAAGATCGACAAATTTTCCAAAAATAAAAATCACGAACGGCTCTCGAACATCGTACGAGTCTTGTAGTTATATAAATAAATTTAAAAAAAGAAGAGACGAAAACCCTCAACATCCCGTTGATGCTTAATTAATGGGAAGAGTAAATGCGAAATGTTCAAAGCCAGAATATATATATATATATATATATATATATTTATCTCGGCACTCTGTCGAGAAATTCATCGTATTAGCTATATTAAACCATTATTCCACTTTTTCATCTTCAAGTTCATGTGTGCCGATCGTTTCGACGCTCGTGAAATTATTCGTGCGATCAAGAAAACCAATCTATGCGATCTTCTGATAAATAACGACAAAAGCTTCGTTCTCCGTACCAATTGCAGTAATACGCTGACGGTTGGAAAGATAACACGGTTATGGAGAAAAAAAAAACATTAACGATAAATGAATTATTTAACGAAAATTATATAAATCGAAAAAAAAAAACAAAAAAATCTCTCACTTTCTTTCTCTCTCTCTCTCTCTCTCTCTCTCTCTATCTCTTTCTCCCTCTTCACTATACGATAAATAATAATGAAATAATAACTCTATCTCTCTTTGCTACCAAGTTGTACTTATTCTTAATTAATTTACTTGTACAAACAACAACAAAAACAATGTGTTAAATAATAAATATAATAAAAGTATAAATAATACATATTATATATTATAAATATATACATATATCATAAAATTGATTAAAATTACTATTATTATTATCATTATCATTGTCATTGCTATGATGATTAAAATTATGATTATTGTTATTATTATTATGATTGTTCTTGTTATCGTCACTCATTAATATCACACTTTAACGAATTCGAAGAAAAAAAGCTAAATAACATTGGAAAAGAATGAATGCTGAATAGGAGTCAGCTTCTGAGTCGAGAGCAAAGTGTGTATGAAAATGAGAGCATTTGTGATCGCCCTCCGTCAAACAGAATAAATACGTGAAGAAACGAAACACAAGTATAAGAATTTAAAGTGAATAAACGTTTGAAAATCACTCTGGTGTGAAAGTTTCGAGAAATTCAAAAAAACCGTGAGAATAATACGAGAAAGCGAAGACGCAAGAATGAAAGTAGACGAAATCGCAATTCTTTTTTCTCGATAGTTCATTTTATCGTGTGTAAGGCCAATTCAAGGAAACATTTAATAAATTAAATATACCTATGATGATACTAATAATAAATTAGTATACGTGAGCGACATTTAATTGAATCTGGAGGGTAAACTCTGAAGGAGAAACAACGTTACACCGACAAATTACCATTGGTTTTTCGCGTTACGTTCGATGCTCAATGTTTTTCTTTTTTCTTTTTCTTGAAACGTGACGCTGTACTCTGCGAACGAATAACATTCGAGGTTATTAATTTTTCTTCATTGTTCGTTTTGTAATTTTTTACATGCTTTCCAGACTCAAATTACGTATGCGCTAACGGCTACGCCCATAAATGCATTGTTCATTTATTTCACGAAAACAATGTAAAAACTGTCACAACTATTCAACAAGACACTCGTAACCACACAAACAGCTTTTTCAACCATTCTTTGATGTACAAATTTGTCTTTTCGGTGTGTTTTATCCGTTTACGCCGATCCTTAGATTTATTAATAAGAATTCTCTTAATTATTTTTCTCGACATTTTCAAGAAAGCCAAGGTAGGGCATTAAGCATTAAGACCTTTGCGGAAGAGAAAGAACAGTATAATTTTTTCGCACTGTCGAAACCATACGATGTTTATTGAAAAAAAAAAAAAAAAAAAAAAAAAAAAAAAAAAAAAAAAAAATTGTGCACGAGATTAGTTGGAAATGACGTGTGATACAGCCTTCATTATTTTTTGATTGTTTCAATGAAGCACGAAGTTGCTACGGAAAACTATCAATTCATTCCTCAGGTGATCCATAAAACTTTGTAAAATTATTATTTTCTTCTCGTTTCGATATTAACTTGATACAAATGAAAATGAAAAACTTTTGTTACGGTAAATTTCCTAACACAATCTAATTGCAATCTTGAAAAAATTGGATGAAATTATCGCGTCAGTAAGATATCATTTTTGAAAATATCCATTTAAAATCGTAGAAGCAATGTCCCGATATCGTTCTTTTTTTTCAACAAGTATATAGGTGGTGGATGGACACGCGTCTTTTAAATTTTCAGAAAACAAAAGTCCAGTCGAAAATCCCAAAAGAAAAAGGTTCGTTAAAAATATTGCAGCGATCACCGTAAAGAATACTCAGATCGTAATTCAAACATTGTATAAGAGGATCCATTTTTCTCGAAATAAAACAAATATTATAAAAAAAAAATCATTCATCACCGTACTTTGTTTTCACATCTCATGCACCCGTATGCGAATATATTTAATGTTTGCGCACGATAATAATAAATTTTCGAGCGACATCACAGTGGACAATCCTATTTTGGAAGCAAATGGTAAAAAAAATTTTTTTTTTAATATTATCACAATTATGGCCATATATTTTCATTGTTTTTCAATCGTTTTACTACATATACGACCGACGACGCAATGCGCATCGCTTTTCGACGTCATGCTATGCTTGACCTTCCTGTTCAATATATAATATGTACTATATTATAGGTATATCGGATCATCATCAAAATTTCAATTTCCTTAAACGAATATATTAAATTATTTGTATTTCGAATACTACACACAACGTATTTCGTGATACACGCGTGTACGGCATCGCTATGGCTACGTTTACACGGCCCTTTTATTCCGGTTTAATTATATCAATATGGAGCGATATACAAAATGCATATCTGTCGATATATATAAATATACCCGTCTGTATATACAAAACCGGAATGAATATATAAGAGGGCCGTATGTAAACGTAGTCTATATGGCAGCGAGAAACTCGTTTTGGATCGATAAATTACTGATAAAAATAATATAGCTCGGCGAACCACAGCTATATACATACTCTACTATATATATTGGATTTCAAAATTTTATGAGTTACCATATATTATCAAAAATTTCCAAATCCAAAAAAATATAAATTATTGTGCCAGCTACAACGGAGGTTAGTATATATATAGCCAATGAAGATGGATCCCCATAGAAGCGTAAAGCCCGTAGTTTATATGGTTCCCAAAAAACTGGGGTAGCAGTACGAGCTATCACCCCGGGCCGTTGGATGTCGCTAGCATCGTCTTTGTTTGTGTGCGCTCACGCGCGCAACACTGAGAAGCAAGCGAGAGCGCTGTGAGAACTGGGTGAACACTGGGGTGATCAACTGTCCCCACCGAGACTTTCAGCATCTGTGAAGCTTTATTCTGTAATCCTGAAATCCTCGCATTGAAAATATTTAAAAAAAAATTTGTGGTAGAAAAAACAACTTTGTAAAAATAATGTTTTAAAAAAACATTTAAAAAACTCCCGACTGAAAAATTGTATAGCGTATTTAAAATAAAACGAAGTCGAGAAAAAAATGAATGTTAGAAAAAAAACAATATTGTAAAAAAAGGATATGCGTTTCCAGAAAATGATTTTAAACTCTTTTTCTTAAGAAAGTTGCAGTAAACTTTGGAAAGACTGAAATAAAAAAATAGATTAATAATAAGATAGATAAGAAACCATTTAATACAACTCCCTCGAGATTCGATTTTTATGGTTAATATCGATTGATGGTATATAGTTAAGTCATTTATATATGAAAATACAAATTTTAATATAGTAATTGTCGAAGTTGAATGATTGTACAAAGAATGAAGGTGATAATAAAACAAAAAATTTTATCACGCAAACTAAAATATGTTATAATCATAATGGAGTTTAATATTTGTCAGGAGAAGTCTCTAATCAAATCATTGAGTAAGAGTTAGAGACATCTCCCGACAAATATTAAACTCCATTATGATTATAACATATTTTAGTTGTTTGCGTGATAAAATTTTTTGTTTTATTATCACCTTCATTCTTTGTATAATCATTCAACTTCGACAATTACTATATTAAAATTTTTATTTTCATATATAAATGACTTAACTACCATCAATCGATATTAACCATAAAAATCGAATCTCGAGGGAGTTGTATTAAATGGTTTCTTATCTATCTTATTATTAATCTATTTTTATTTCAGTCTTTCCAAAGTTTACTGCAACTTTCTTAAGAAAAAGAGTTTAAAATCATTTTCTGGAAACGCATATCCTTTTTTTACAATATTGTTTTTTTTCTAACATTCATTTTTTTCTCGACTTCGTTTTATTTTAAATACGCTATACAATTTTTCAGTCGGGACTTTTTTAAATGTTTTTTTAAAACATTATTTTTACAAAGTTGTTTTTTCTACCACAAATTTTTTTTTTAACATTTTTTTACAAAGTTGTTTTTTCGAACACTCATTTTTTTTTATTACTAAAACATTTATTATTTCATAATTTTTAAAGTTCACTACGATTTCTCAGTCCCAATAATTTTTATTATTATTTTACATGATATTTTCTCCTTTTCACTATATTTTTCAATACACTATATAATTTTTTCAGTCGAGAGTTTTCTTCCTTTATTTTTGCCTATCAATCGTTATTTTTTGTTTTTTTTGTAGAATACCATCAAATCAGTCTTATTGAATGAATAAAAGTTGATGAAATTGTTGATTTTTTTTTTCGATCGTCGTAGTAATTGTACACGTTGTACTAAGAAAAAAATGAATGATTAACTGTCCTAATAAGTACTGTATATTTTGAACATGTACTTCGAGAAAAAATGTCCAAAAATGT
Organism: Venturia canescens; assembly: GCF_019457755.1. Classification (NCBI taxonomy): domain Eukaryota; kingdom Metazoa; phylum Arthropoda; class Insecta; order Hymenoptera; family Ichneumonidae; genus Venturia; species Venturia canescens. Next base: position 24,887,716 of record NC_057424.1, on the reverse strand, counting down.
GACACAATGTTGTAACATCACTGTGAGCTGAATATCCGACAATTCAGTGTCCTGCCCACAATAAGTCTTTCTTTTGTCAAGTTTCCCAATTTGTTTATTAGCTTCGCATCAGCTTGCATTCTCCGTTTCACATGCAGTGTCCACAACAAATAGCAGACTTCTCGATTCATGGGTTGAGTAATAGAAAAAAAAAATTGGAAGAGTAACAAATCAGTGGTGCATTTTTTTTGCATTCGTGTCGTTAATTCCAGAAATAATTTAGGGAAAAAAAAATTAATAAAAATCATGCATAATTGTTGTCCAAAATTGCACTTCAATAGCGCCATATTTCCGTGGGACACGAGCGCCGCTATCGGTAGTGCGAATCGCTAATAGCTGAGAGCTGAATGAAAGGCGATCCAGAACAGCGTGAAGTAGTCGATAGTCGAATATGATGCGATATATTTAAACTGAGTATAGCGTAAATATCAATTAAAAAGGAAAATATTCAATAGATTTTGATTAAATTTGCTTTAGAACACTCTCTGCCACTCACAGAAGGACAAGCACAAAATTGGTTAAGACAACTATCACCGTTTTCGAGAAAACTGGCGACAAAGGAATATCCCCCCACGCACTGATCGCAGTGAAACGCATAACTCCCGTCTTTTGGCCCTGCGGGCAGTCGGGAGTTAAAAATGTATGACTGTTATTCACTTTTATAATCCCATCAAGAATATAAACCCCAAACACAAGCTCGCAGCTTAAGTATCACTTTTAGCTTATGACGATTTGCAGAGGTTGTCGGTCTCACGGTTACAGTCTATGACCGACAACGAAGTGGTCGAGAGTTCATATATCCGGTCGGGTTAATTTTTTTTTTAAATATTTTGTACAACGATTATACAATTGCTTAGAGTTTTCGAGATTTATTATTTATGAAGTAACAACTTTTTTTTGCGGATTTTCTATGTAATAGTGCCCGAAATATTGAGAAAATGTGCACAGAGAGAGAGAGAGAGAGAGAGAGAGCGAGAGAGAGAGAGAGTTTGACTTAGTTGCGATAACAGGATAGTGTATCTTTTTCACATTTATTCTGTGGTAAATAGTATGGTCTCTCTTACGTTGAACCGAATAACAAAAAAAAAAATTAATTGTCATCACCGGGATTTGAACCCGTGAACCTGAGAGCAAGAAAATGTACAATGTATTGCTTCTCCCATTCCGAACGAGATCGATCTGTGGCACCCCTGCCACCGTCGAGGGAACAACCACGCCGCGGTGCGGCGTAAAAAGCGAGACGAGCAAGAACAAGTCTTGCCGCCCAAAAAGAACATTCTAGCGCGCTCAAGTTCCCCCACACGTGTGGCTAAAAAGTGTCGCATGTGTACAGTGACTTTTATATAGTAAAAATAAAGATTAACAATTATTCTTCTTTAATATAAACAAAATCTGTGGATAGTTATTTCGGATACCATCCTTCCTTCCCGCAATAACCTCCATAATTGGTGACCCCGAGACACTTGAACATTTAACCTCAAAAAATCGGTGCGTGCTACAAACGATGCTACCGAACGACGACGTCGGTGCCGGTCCAGCGAATGGTGCAGGACCCGCTTCATCAAATAACCCTACTAACAACGACGGACAAGCCAACCAAGTCATCGCGGTGGAAAATTGCAAAGTTCCGCAGTTTTGGAAAAATTCGCCTGACCTGTGGTTCCTTCAACTCGAATCAGTTTTCGAAGCATCTCGAATTACCTCGGACAAATCAAAATATCACTTGGTGATTAGCAACCTCGATTCAACGGCTATTCATGAAGTCGCCGATGTGCTGCGAAACCCACCGGATCGAGATAAGTACACTCATCTTAAAAACATTTTAATGCAGAGATTTTCTGATTCCGCTGATCGCCAACTACACAGAGTACTTACAGAGCTTGAGCTTGGTGATAAGAAGCCTTCTCAGCTACTGCGACAAATGAAAAACCTCGCTGGCACCAGAGCCTCCGAGGATGTCTTACGTGTGAAATGGCTAGATCTCCTGCCAGACTATGCGCAACGCTTTCTAAAAATTTTTAAGGCCCCAACGCTAGACGAATTGGCCATAGCTGCTGACGAGCTCCTGGAAAATTACAGTGCCTCACAAGTCATGGCAACCGAGGCCCATCAAAAATCAAATCAAGTGATACCAGCGCAGCGCTCACCGCAGCCCAGCTCCGCTGCTGATCCTTTGCTTGCCGAACTCTCTTCGATACAAAAATCCCTCGCAGAGCTACTCTCTGTGAATAACAGCATCGCAAGAAAACTAGCTGCTAATCAAGGTGACAGATCTCGCTCCAAGTCACGCTCCCGTACTTCATCGCCAGGAAAAAACGGCTTGTGCTTTTATCACCAACGATTTGGTTCAAAGGCTTACCGCTGCACTCCACCATGCAACTCTAAGGATCCTGTTGTTCCTAGACCGCAGTCGGAAAACTAAATCAGCTGTCGTCGGTTATGGCGGTTGGCGACAGCAACAATAACGTTCTGCCAATCAGTAATGAACTCCGCCTACTTATTCACGATCGCTCAACTAACATCAAATTTTTGATTGATTCAGGTTCGGTGGTATCCCTGGTACCTAAAAGTTTGATTAAAAGGAAACTGCAGGTCGCCGAACTCAAACTCTATGCTGCTAACTCAACTGTGATATCCACCTACGGAGAGGGAGTTTTCTCCGTCAACCTTGGTTTAGCCAAGGAATTCAAATGGGCTTTCATCATCGCCGATGTCAAAACAGCCATCATTGGAGCTGATCTTCTCGTTCATCATGGACTTATGATCGATCTGAAAGGACGTCGTCTAATTGATCGACGAACATTGGTATCTACTGCCGGTGAAATTTGTGCTGCCAACATTCACAGCATCTCCGTGGTGGAACACCTCGATGTACCTGACACTCCGCAAGGAGAATATTATATCCAGCTATTAAGCAAATTTGACGACATCACAAGGCCGCAAACGTCGCCTTGCACGGAAATGAACAATCCGGTTGCTCATCACATCGTCACTTCAGGACCACCTGTCGTGGAACGACCTCGTCGACTCACAGGTGAGAAACTAAAAATTGCCGAGGCAGATTTTGACCTCCTGCTACATCACGGCGTAATACGCCCTTCTAGTAGTCAATGGGCAAGTCCCTTACATATGGTACCCAAAAAAAATGGTGGTTGGCGCTCGACGGGGGACTACAGGAAATTAAACTCGCAAACCGTGCCAGATCGTTATCCGGTTCCTTATATTGAGGACATTCTTCATCGATTGCACGGGAAAACAATCTTCTCGACGCTTGATTTAGTGCGAGCGTACCATCAAATTCCCGTCGCCTCCGAAGATATCGAAAAAACGGCTGTAACTACCCCATTCGGTCTTTACGAATTTCTTGGTATGCCACCCGGACTTCGTAATGCCACTCAAACCTTCCAGCGACACATGGACAATATTCTACGTGGTTTAGACTTCGTTGGATGTTTTATCGACGACTTAATAATCATGTCAAACTCTCACGAAGAGCATCTCGAGCATCTCAGCACAGTCTTCGGCATCCTGCGTGCGCATCACCTTACGATTAACCCAAACAAGTGCCAATTTGGCAAGGAGGAGGTCAATTACCTCGGGTTTGTCATCAACAAGGACGGTTACTCTCCGCCAGCCGAAAGGGTACAGGCAATCACTTCGTATCCGAAACCCGAAACAGTGTCAGATCTCCGTCGCTTCCTGGGAATGCTCAATTATTATCGCAGGTGTATTCCGCAAGCAGCTCAACTCCAAGCTCCGTTGAGTGAGCACTTGAAAGATTCAAAAAAAAAGGACAAAAGAAAAATCGAGTGGAATCCAACATCTGAGCAAGCTTTCGAAAATTGCAAGAACAGCATCGCTTCTGCAATAAAAACATCATTTTTGTCTTCCTCAGCTCCACTGATTCTCACAACCGACGCTTCCGATCTCGCCATTGGTGCCTCACTGGAACAACTCGAAAACGGTGTGCACAAACCCATCGGTTTTTTCTCGAGAAAACTATCTCCAACAGAAACACGCTACAGCACCTACGATCGAGAACTCTTAGCCATTTTTGCTGCAGTAAAATTTTTTCGTCACATCCTTGAGGGTAGATCCTTCGCCATCAGGACCGACCACAAACCACTTGTTTTCGCCTTCACTCAAAAAGCTGACAAACTATCTCCGAGACGACTACGCCAGTTGGATTATATCTCCCAATTCACAACGGAAATAATTCACATAGGCGGCGAGGAAAACACGGTAGCTGACGCTCTTTCGCGCATAAATGCGATTGCCATGCCAACTGCCTTGAACTCGGAAACGATCAGCGAGGCTCAAAAAAACGACGAGGAACTGCTCAGTCTGGCGAACAACTCGTCACTGAAACTGCAACGACTAATGATCGAAGGGCACGACGTTTTCTGTGATATCTCCTCGGGCTGGGTTAGACCATACATCCCTCAAAGTCTACGGCAATGCGCTTTCAACGTAGTACACGGCCTCGCGCATCCCAGTGGCCGAGTCACGGCTCGACAACTGCGGGAAAAATTTGTCTGGCCAGGAATAAGAAAAGACGCGCTTCGCTGGTCTCGGGAATGCATCCCCTGCCAACGAGCGAAAGTACATCGTCATAATCGGACGCAACCAACAAAAATAGACGTTCCCGACAACAGATTCGATCACATTCACCTGGACATCATCGAACTGCCTAAAGTAGGTGAGTTACGCTACTGCCTTACCATTATCGATAGATTTTCACGTTGGCCAGTAGCAGTGCCCATGAAGAACATAACAGCCGAAACGGTCGCTACTGCATTCTACGAAAACTGGATTTGCCACAACGGAACTCCATTAACATTGACGACGGATCAAGGATCCCAGTTTGAGTCCGCTCTTTTCACTGCACTCGCCCAAATGTGTGGTGCTCGCAAAATTCACACCACCCCCTACCACCCGCAATCAAACGGGCTCGTGGAGAGGTGGCACCGCACGCTCAAAGCTTCTCTGATGTGCAACGCACAAATACCTTGGCCGAAACTCCTCCCGTCAGTTCTATACGGACTCCGGGCAGCGTACAAAGAAGACCTCAAAGCCTCACCTGCTGAAATGTTGTTTGGAAGAGAGATAAGACTTCCCGGAGAATTTTTCGTCACCGCGAGCATGCCTGCGAATCCTCAAATCTTCGTGGAAAAATTTCGTGAGCACATCAAAAGTATTCGCCCAACTCCTACGGCTCATCACACAAAAGCTCGCCCATTCATTCTTAAAGACCTGCAAACTTGCACTCACGTCTTCCAACGAATCGACTCCGTCAAACGACCGCTAGAACCACCGTACTCCGGACCTCACAAGGTCGTCAAAAGAATCGGCGACAAAGCCTTCGTAATTCTAGTCCGCGGCGTTGAAAAAACGGTATCGGTGGATGCCTTGAAACCCGCTTATATTGCCAAAGCAGACACTCCGGGTCAAGTTGACCCCATTGTTCCTGAGGAAAATCGCTCCTCTATTATGGATCCACCGCTCAGAACGTACGCTAGGAAAAAGAAAGTATCGTTCCTTCAAAAATCCCCTTGAAGAAACTGGAGGGGGAGTGATGTGGCACCCCTGCCACCGTCGAGGGAACAACCACGCCGCGGTGCGGCGTAAAAAGCGAGACGAGCAAGAACGAGTCTTGCCGCCCAAAAAGAACATTCTAGCGCGCTCAAGTTCCCCCACACGTGTGGCTAAAAAGTGTCGCATGTGTACAGTGACTTTTATATAGTAAAAATAAAGATTAACAATTATTCTTCTTTAATATAAACAAAATCTGTGGATAGTTATTTCGGATACCATCCTTCCTTCCCGCAATAACCTCCATAGATCGGTCGATAGTAGCGACATGACTCGGCCGCGCTAGCCACTAAAAAGTGGGGCCAAGCGGTTCGTAAGGCCAAACGGTCAATAATATTGCAATATAGGTGATATTGCACAATATTATTGAACGTGTAGATATAGTATTGAAACATTGCGCAATCATTGAACAAAAGTTTGAGCTATCTTAAATTTATGGCGTACTACACACCATACAAACTTATTGTGCAATATTACTGTGCAATATTATTGACCGTGTGTAGCGGGCCTAAGAAGTACACTTCTATGAGGATCCATGTTCGTTGGCATGGGCCGAACTTAACCTAAAAATCGGATCTCCGGGATCTCATTTTATTATATTTTCCTAAGGCATAGTTCTTGATGACAGTGTTTGCTCAGTTTGATGATGATGAGGATTCGATGGTATGAATGTACGCGCGTGTGAAAAATGTCAATCCCGTGGAATAACCGTCCGGTAATTAAAATCGTAGTGCTGCGGAAACAGTACAAACTGTATAAAGAAAAGATTCCATCATGATTTAATCAGCTGTCATCGAAGCAGACTGCAAACAGGTTAAAAATACTTTTGGAAATAAAAAAAAAAATGAATTACGCCGTCGCAAACGTTGGTAATGTAACGAAATTTTTTTCAAACTACAGAGTACAATAATGGTATGATCAACAAAATCTATAACCTATCAATTCTATTATTCAAATTACGATTAATCCGATGTCATTGAAATCTCACACAATATATAATTATGATAATTGGTAAAAAACAAAAGTATTTGATTGAAAAATGAGTTGAATCGGTGGATTTGTAATTGTTTTTATATATTGTCTCGCATAAAACTTCTTACAATAACCATATAATTGGAAAATATTTTGAAAAGTTGTAAATTATGACCAGTCGAATATATGGTAAAAATTTGAATGAAAAGACCTCGTTGAGTTATAACATTGTATCATTGTCAAACGTTGCAGGTGTTACTGCGTAGGAGCGACATGGATATAATCCACTCCGATTTGCGGATTGGTGTCTACGCGATCGGATTTTCCAATACCGGAATGGTCAATGATAAAAAAGAAGCGGCGTCAGGGATAATTCATGAGTCGCTTATCCGCAACGGAAATACGAAGCGAGAGACTTCACAATCGATCGCTGATAAAAATATTTTTCATTCCAAGGAGCTATGCGTATCGGATTCTGATTTGAATTTGATACAAGATTTGCCTACCTTCGGCGACGGTATACTCGCAGAGTCAAATTATTACAGCCAGTCGGCCGGAGAGCATAAGAAAAACAAATTAAACGACGTATGCGTTAGCCCGGTGTCAGAGGTATCGACGAAGAGCGAAGAAAAATCTATAAACAATAACGATATAGAAACGGTGGTAGTATCAAGCGACATACGGGAACTGAGCTCGGGCATAAAGCAAGAGAGAGACTATTTCAATTTAAACTTGTCAAATGTGGATAGCCTGCATGAGAATTCGTGCAGAAATTTGTTGAGATTATTGAAAAAAGGTAGTAGAAAAACATCATCGAACAAGGAGATAACGAAAAAAAAGGCATTAAAAAAGAAGATGAAAGAAGAAAAAAATAGTTTGGGGCGTGGATTATTGCATCAACTATTGCGAAAAGAAGCCGATCTTATGAGAGAAAAGAGTAAAAAATTGTACGAGGGCGAAAGCGTCGAGGAGAGGAACGAGAGTTTGGCGAAAGAAGCGGTTAAACGTCGTGAATCGCGAACGTACTACGAGACTCCGGAAAAACGTAGGAAACGATTGGACAACGAGGCCGTGAGAAAACGGGAACGCAGGATGTATAACGAGACACCGGACGAGAGGAGGAAACGTCTTGATCGCGAAGCCAAACGTCGTCGTTTAAAACGTTCGAACACATATGAGAACGAAACACTGGAAGAAAGACGAGAACGCCTGAATCGCGAATCCACCAAAAGACGAGAATCAAGAAAGAATCAATACGCCAACGAGACCGATAAAGAGAGAGAATTGAGATTAGAAAAAGATGCGATAAGAGCGAGAGAAATGAGATTCACCAGATCAGCTATCGAGAGTAACGAAGAACGTCGCAAGAGATTGGTGAAAGATGCTCTCAGAAAGCGGGAATTGAGGATGCATAGCGGCGATGACCGAATGAACAATGAATCTCAAATAGGGTATTCGAAGAAATTGGAAGACAATTCTTTCGAAGGTCATTATCTCAATAGTTGGATGATGTGGTTACAGAATACTATACATCACCCTGATCCCAAATTCGACAACAGCACCGAAGCTTGGACCGATGTCGGATGCGCCTCAAACAAATTATAACATTCGAGTATCTGTATTTGTGTTGTGTGCAACAACCAAAATTTCTTCTCTTTTATAGATCGATCAATCTACCACCGAACAACAACAACAAAATAAACAGCCGTGCTCGAACGAAGCCAACTTTAACGCGTATTCCGATCCTTCCACTGCAATATGATGCACCGTTCAACAACAAAGTCTCATCCCTTAGCGCTCACAATCTTTTAAATGCGACAATGTACTCGCAATATTAACAGCAATTTATACTCAAGCGCAATTAATTATCGTTAAATAAAAAGCATGCATTATTATACGAATAGAATTTTCGTATAGCGACAGACGTACGTATATAAATTCTATTTTCGTGCAATATGGAATGCCATTAATAAGGAAATTCTGCTTTGACTTTGACGCGGAAAAGAAACTTGTCGCTAATGGATAACTATGTACGATCTTGATATAAAACATAAGCAGTGGGGTATGCTTGAAGACTGCTTTCGTAGGCTTTTTATTAATACGTGACTATTCTAAATTCGGGTTTTGGTTATCCACATAATCATTACAAAAGTCTTTTGCAACGGAGCTCTCAATCCGCGTTACATTATTATATATTGTCATCGCCTTGATTCTACATAATCTCGAGCGTTTATTGACAATATTCTCTCTGTCAAAACTGTGCGCTTTTCGTTAACTCATCTCGCCGCACAAGCATTTTTTTATTGCAATTATTACAAATGATCGAATACTCGCGCAGTAGTGTATTACGAACCTATATGACACTCGGGGATAACGTAAGCGTAAACACGCGGAGCTTGATCCTGACCGCTACATCTACTTCTCGATCGACTTTTCAAACAATTCGCATCGATACAATATCTCTTAAAGTTCTTAAGCTTGAATAATCCTTTTTTTTTTTTAGTCTCACCGCTCCCAAGATGGTCATGCCTATCTTTCGATTTGACATTTCCATCGAATAAAAGTAGCTTCTTACGAGTGTTGGAATCGTCGATAACGCCCAACGAAGCTTTGCGCTTGCTCAATTCAAGCAATTCTTGGAGTCTTGTCGTCGTCGCAACTCCTCCGCGTATCGTCAAATTTCTTGACGATTCTCCTTGCACGGAATTTTCATCGCAAGAACACCCACTTGGTAAAAAAGTTTCGTCGATTCTCACCGTAGTTGGACGTTCTTTTCCGTTAAAATCATTATCATTGGTATCCCGATGTGTGACATCGTTTTTATCGATCAAACGCGCTTCATCCCCCCGTCGTTCATCAATAATGTACGAAGCCTTGCCTTCAATCGAAACGTTTTCATGACTCTTGTACAAATTGCTACCATGCATGCACCAGTCGAATTCAATATTTATTCATTCGCTTACATATATTCGTATCCCGACAATGCTTATCCATCGCGTCGCAAAATTATTATTAATTTCCTCTCACGACCTCATGATTTTCGTTTAATAATTGACGTATGTAGTACTCCATCTTGTGTGTCAACTAAACTTTCAAATTTTTCAATATCCTTTTTTTTTTATTTCGAATTATTAGGGTGTTGTTACGCGCATGCGATGATGATATGATGCGTATGTATGAGGATGAGGCGGGCGGGCGGGCGGCGGCAGGAGCGGAAGAAGAAGAGCGATTCATTCGGGGATAATATAATAATGCTGTTGGATCGCAACTGTTTTATCATAATAATATAATATCGCCTTTCCCGTGTATATTTTTTTTTTCTTTCACCGGTGTATGATTTATTCCATATCGGCGAAGCGCATAGAAGATTGAGAAGCAGATTTATTATAAAGCAAATTATAGATAATGAATATTTATGTCTCACTTTCATGAAATTAAGTAAAAAAAGAGAATAAGAAACATCTAGTATGATAAAAGTGTAAAAGGGTCGATCGCGCGCGATCACGAGCATCATTGTATACATATTGGTGGAATAAATTGTGTAATAAGAATCACGCAAGACCCAAGACATTGGCAGCAACGGTAGCATTGATAATGCAGGGTGGTGTAAAATCGACATACCTAATGGTATTTTTAATATTTATATAAGTAGATGAAATAGTTATAATAATACCAATGGCAACAATGAAATATCCGAACCAGTCGAGGAAACGATGAAAGTCGATTTTTCGATTTTCATGCGCGCTATTTTCTAAATGTTTGACACTACTTTTGATACGGAGAATTTTCTCGGGTTTTGAAGCATCGACAAATCTTGGATGAGATAACTCTGCTTTTTCAGTAGTCGTTGGTCCAAGATCTTTGACGATGCTTCTTTCGTTCTCAAGTTCACTCGATAAACCATCCGGTGAATCATCGTCGTCGTCGTCGTCGTCGTCGTCGTAATAAACGTACGAATAACCATTTCGATTGACATTGTCGTCGTTGATGAAAGCGTGAAAAACAGATTGCGAATGAATTCTTGGATCGGTAATAAACGTTTGACTGGCTGAGCAACGCTGAGTCGGTGAAACGATCTCGAGATTCGGTGAGCGCGAAACTAGCCGGTTCTTCAGGGCTCTTGCACGAGCATATATCAAGGGTGGTAGAATGAAAACTAATGGGCCGGTTAGGGTGCCACCTATCAATGCCATCACTATATCGAATCGCGGTACCGACTCTCCGATCGCCACTCCGAGGAATACAACTGCTGATCTCATGGCGCACCGTTTCCAACCAAAAGCTGCACAAAATTTTAATTTTATACGTTATCAAGATATATTGTACATAGCGAAATTTAATCGCACCGTTCGCGAGTCACCGATGCGAGAGCCCCGTGACCGTCGAACGATGTCGTTTTACCCGTGTATCGGTAAATATATACGATTATACATATAATATATTCCATTGCGACTCACATCTATTGACGCGCAATCGATCTTCCAAATTCTGGAACAGAGCCGAATGGCCTATAGCACTAGAGAAACATAATTGAAGGGCCGCAATTAAAATCGCAGCTCGGATCGCATAACCAGAATCCACTACTTGAAGAATATTTGCCGTTGTACTTGCTCCGTATCGCCATACCGCAAGACCGGCTGTCACACCGAACAACGACCCACTGACTGCAATTTTCAATATTAAACTGTATCTTCTATCCATTAACGCAGCGTGTTCTCATCTATAATTATTGTCTAATATAATAAAAAGAAAATACACGGAGAGACAATATAATATAAAATAACTTACTGAAAAATGAAAGTATTACAGCTTTGTCGATGTCACGGGGCTGTCGCATGTCGACTTGTACGGTCATCAAGGTCGGATGAACATCGAACTGAAAAGCCAACATTCCGTAACTGTGAAAAAAAAAAAAAAAAAAAAAATGATGACTGTGAATATTATGCATGCATATATATAGGTATAGGTCGTAAAAAAAAAAAAAATGAAAAAAATGATGACGCGGTCGACAAAGCGGCGATAAATACCCAGAAATGAATTTATCCCAGGTTGGTGAAGTCGGTACGGGTGCGACACTTAAAACTCGATCATCAATTACAATGCACCACCATATCAAAATAGCAGTGAATCCTACCGCGGCGGAAGAAAATACTGCCAACCACCTGAAAAACGACGATATTCTAGGATTAATTTATTTTGCCATAACGCGGCACAACCGTTCCGTAGGTTTAATGTTTTTTCTCACTTCATGTCACGAGGACTTCCCAACCACATGAGAGGACAAAGAAATACACCGACGACCAAAAGCCAGTAACAAAAAGAAAGATTGAAATTATTCGAGGATATCTTCAGGCCGAAAATCTGCAAATTCTGCGACGCTGAAAATGTTTCAATTGCTCAATATCGATATCGCAAGACTGAAAAAAGAAAAAGAAATAAAAAATATTCACTAACCAACCAAGAGATTCGGAATTCCGCAACCGAAAACCGTAAAATCGAGGAGAAGATTTACCAAAGTTCGTACACGAGGACCAAGAGTCAATTCCGTTACGGCTGCCAGAGGATATCTGCGATAATATCAAAGATTAATCACAATAAGTAAAATAATAACTCTTTATATGAAAGACGCACCGATTTTTTCGTGATATTTGGGGATCTATGCTGCTCGCAATAATCCAAGATTTTCCCAAAAGTGCAGCGGTATAAATCTGCAGACCAAAAACTACGAGAACAAGAGGAATGCCGAGTAAACCTATTGAAAAAATGATTGAAAATATTTTGCTTCAGATGTGTCTTATGATCTCAATGACACAAACGCCTATGATGGTACGATGGATTATATAAAATCTTACCGCATTGTACGATAGCGCGAGGTAAAGCGATGATGGGAAATACTCCGAAAATATCGACGATGCACAAGGTCGCAAAAATCAACGATAAACCAGAATTAATGTCTTTATACAGCAATGGTATTCTCTCACGATTCATCGCCGCTCGGTTGTCGTTTTTTATTCTCGTTCCCGTTCGCGAACGAATGAATAATTGCAACGAGAGAATCACGAATCTCGTCACGAGCCTATTCCTGATGAAAATACGAACTAACCGGTTCCCTACTCCTCAGAGGCCGCGGCGGCCTGGTGTGTAATACGATACTATTATCCACCACGAATGAATGACTGCTGCGCGCAGTAACGCGATGTCGTCGACGCGGGAGCGAAAGAAGACCCGCAAGCAACATCGGAGACGAAAAAAATCGAAATTTCCTGCAAAACACATACGTGTCCATTTATACAACATTAATTATTAATTTTCACCCGCGCATATGCGTATATATTTCAAATGATTTTTTCAACTTCATTTTCCAGCATGGTAATTACATTTTTTTTTTTTTTCATTATATTTATAAATTTTGTCTTGGCCCTGTATCGCCGCGACGATACAATGTTGCCATGCTATAAACCATGTTAAAAATATTAAGAATTTCATAAAATTTGGTAAATGTATCCATAGCTTTCGATATATACACATCTCGTGCTAAAGAACTTGGGGATTTAACGCTCAATTATGCGATAACCATGTGGTAAAAAAATTTGAAAAAAATTGTATATTTGTATACTTGATGATGCCAAAGAATGTTATCAAATTCTGATTATTTTGATTTCGTGATCCACCCTCCTTAATTGTATAGTGGTGTTTCATCAGACATTTTGTCCACAATAGCGTTGATGCCATCGACGCTGATTTTATTACGAATATTAATTGTTACATTTTTTTGTTCATTTCAAAACCGCAATGACACGAAAAGAAATCTTCTTTTTACCGTGGGTGCGACGACTTTAAACTCCAGAAAAAAAAAAAAGTATCTTTCATACTGATCATACAATGATCAAAATAAAAACTCTTTATTGTTCGTTCAACCATGAAATTTATTTACAAAAAAATATACGTATTGAGAAACTTTTTAGACCTCTTTGCGAGCATGGGCCAGCTCGTTCGCTTATTCGGAATAATTTCCATTATCGTTTGAACATTCGTACAACACCAATCGCATTTCGTTTTAACGAGAAAGTAAACAAGTCAACGGTTATCGGCCGCAATAGAGAATAACGTACAAATATCAATGAATAACTTATGAAATCCTTATTATCTCTTGGAAATAGGTATGCACGTAATCACTGCAGTAGTCGCAAGAAAGAGAGAGAGAGAGAGAGAGAGAAATTGCAAACAAGAGTAGTCTCACAAGTATTAAACAAGACTGACCTGTGGAAGATGGAAAACAATATTTTGTTTCCATCATTCGATATAATTAAAACGTAGTAATCGTATTGATAAGTATAACGATTGAAATACATCAGTTGCTGTACACGCGTGAAACTTTGATCCAATCCATCGGACAGTATTGTAAAAATAAAACCATCCTCTCAAGCTTTCCACCCCATCCATAAAGTTTTCGTTAATTAGAACGTTGTATTGTTTCGATTGAATCGATCGAATCGAGTGACAATTTTTTTCAAAACATTCTTCAACAGATATTCTTTGTGATCGGGAGTGTGAAGAGAGAGAGAGAGAGAGAGAGAGAAAAGAGAAATAATGAAATGATAAAATAGTGCAAGTTTGGAAGTGAGAATCGTGTCGCGGGCCGAGTTTCACGACGAGTTCGGTGGTGATGATCGATTATTTCAATCGTCGGTCTCGTAAGCCGGTGAAGCCGGTGAATAAGTAGGACTTGTGGGAGAATAACCTGGAACGGGAGGTGAATAAGTCGGGCTAGTGGGTGAATAGCTCGGACTCGTTGGAGTGTAAGTAGGACTGGTAGGTGAATATTTGGTGCTGGAGGGTGAGTACTGCGGACTCGATGGTGAATATGTTGGACTGGTGGGTGAATAATTGGGGCTGCTCGGTGAGTATCTCGTACTTCCGGCGGCGGTATGTTGCGGTGAGCTGGGTGAATAACTCGGACTGGTTGGCGAATAAGTCGGACTGGTTGGTGAATAAGTTGGACTTGTCGGTGTATATTGAGGTGAAGTACCGGCGAAGGAGGGCGAAGTTGGCGAGTAGCTCGGACTCGTGGGAGAATATTTGGGGCTACTGGGCGAATAGCTCGGACTCGCTGGTGAATATTGGGGCGAGCTTGGGGAGTAAGACGGACTGGTTGGTGAGTAAGAGGGTGAGCCTGGCGTGTAATTCGGGGAGGATGGAGAATAGCTGGGGCTGGTTGGCGAGTAACTCGGACTGGTCGGCGAATAACCCGGACTCGTTGGTGAATAACTAGGACTCGTTGGTGAGTAGCCTGGACTGGTCGGTGAATAACTCGGACTGGTCGGGGAATAACTCGGACTGGTCGGTGAATAACTGTGACTGGTTGGCGAATAACTGGGACTGGTGGGTGAATAACTCGGGCTTGTTGGTGAATAGCTTGGACTGGTTGGGGAATAATTCGGCGAGGTAGGCGAGTAGCTCGGTGAGGTTGGCGAATAGCTCGGGCTTGCCGGTGAATAGCCCGGACTCGTCGGTGAATAACTCGGGCTCGTTGGCGAATAGTTCGGACTTGTCGGCGAATACGTCGGACTCGTCGGAGAATAATTCGGACTGGAGGGTGTCATGCTCGGTGAAGTTGGCAAATAGGCCGGCGAGGTAGGTGAATAACTCGGAGATGCGCCACCAGCCGGAGACATCGGATACGGACTCATACTCGGCCCGGGACTTCCTGGACTTCCTGGCTGCGGCGAATATGCCGAATACGCCGGTGACAAACCCGATGCGTCCGACGCTCCTGACGGTGAGAAACAGGCACCACCCGGCGTCATTCCGCTTCCCAATGTCGGTGACATGCTCGAAGCTCCGTAACCCGGTGTCGAACCCATCTGATTCCACGGTGTCATTTGAGGACTCATGCTCGGCGTTGCTGCACTTCCGAAGAACATTCCGGCACCTCCCATCACCCCCGCTCCCACTGCCATGGGAATTTCAATTCCGGCTTTGCACTTTTCCGCATCCAGCAAAAGATCGAAACAACCTAAAGGATAATGAATATATATATTTTTTTTCATCTTCTGTACCGTGTATATCCACGAATTCGCCATTAATTCACCATAGTCGCTTGAAATTTTATGAAAGAATGTTTCTTTTTCTCACCAGTTCCAATTCTTGGCAATTGTCCCATTATAATATTCTCGGAAACTCCTCTCATAGGATCAACCTCGGCGTGGGAAGCAGCATCGAGGAGAACGTCAACGGTTTCTTCGAACGAGCATCTGAAATTGTAAATTCTAAGTAAGTTTTGGTTGAAAATTCAATTCAATAATTTAACCAACTGGCATTGACAGAATATTAATCAATATAGTAACCAAGTTCGAGGAAACGTCATTAGTTTCCTAAACTCTCAACTTTTAATACAACATAATATTTATCCCGGCATGGATAATGAAAAATTTGTTTGCACAATTCGAGTATAATCGAAATCGATATGAAGATAACCAAGTATGCCGACCTCATGAGGGCTCCGGTGTCTTGTCTATTGATACCGTGGCGGGTAATGGCCATGAGATGTCCTTTCGCGGTCATAACGTCGCAAAGAAGAGCGAGATGGCGATAATTGACGTAAAGTCCATAAAACTGTAGGACGGCGTTCATCTCTTTCTCAACCGATTTTCGCACGGCTTCGATACCGAGTACTTGAAATATTTCGCAGATATCGTTGCTGAAAGTTCTTACGGGATCGACATCGCGTTCACTAAGAACTTTCATCAAACTTGTACCGTCGGTTTCGAGCAACCATTCGGCGATTGCTTTGAATTCGCCGGTGTCGGTGATTATTATTCGTTTCTTCGAATCCGTTTGTGGCAAATGCATGTAAACTTTGCCGATTGCTTCGATACCCTGAAAAAAAAAATCAAAGGACAACGTTAAATAATAGCAACTTTTATTCGTTTGACGAATATCGAGAGGAGAGGAGAATTTACCTGGAGCGTCATGTCGCTCAGCATATTAGCCTCGATACAACGCAAAAACATATCGTCCTCCATTTTATCGACAGTTTCTTCTTCGGTGTCCTGGAACTTGCTGTCATCGCTGTTCATTATTCTTATACGGAGAACCAATTTTTCGGCATTATCGTCGTTGAAAATACAATTCAAATCATCACCAAAGCCGGCATTGATTTTTTCAGCAATTTGTTCCATGGTCAATTTTTTATCGGTCATTCTCTTGCGATCAAGCTCGATGCGTAACAACCAAGGGGAAATTTTGGTAGGATCGAAATCGGGCATTTCGTAATAAACGTTGACGAATTCTTGATCCTCGGCGATAACCGTATTTTGCGGATCAGGATCGTAATAGATAGCCGTATTCGCGGTTACTTTTCTCAAGGTAGTGTGCTCCAATCGGCACAAAACGTTTTTTGCTTTTTCAGCGTCCCTCGCGGCAGCACCCGTGAGAAAAACAGTCAAGGACGGAGCTTTCGGTTTTTTACTTATGTTTATGATTTCCTTCAATCTCGGTACACCGAGCGTCACGTTTTTGGATGAGACACCGGCAAAATGAAAAGTATTGAGAGTCATCTGTGTGGCAGGTTCGCCGAGGGATTGGGCAGCAAGCGCGCCAACCATTTCGCCAGGCGATACTTGTGCCTGTTGGAATCTCGTCTCAATTTCACCGATCAACCACTCGAAGGCCTCGCTCGACAATCGAAACTGTTCGGATACGCATTTGGTGCACAGGGTCGATCTAACGAGACAACGGAATAGCAACGTTGCGTTCTCATTTGCCTGTTTACTCAAACGGTCCTCGCCAGCGACGATTATGCATTTTTCCAATAAATCTTTAACGCCTTGAATAACCCTCATCGGACTCAAATCCGTAGGTACTCTTTTGTTGATGTGAAAAATCTTTTGAACGTTCCAAATCATGCGTTGCAAGTTGCACGGTTGAACGACTTTGGACTCGCCGCTGGGAAAAATTTCACGGAGAACAGCGCGATCTCGATTCAATTGGTCCCATTCGCGTTCAAGCTCGGATATAACTTCTCCCGAACCCATCATTTCACGTACGATATCCTCGCTGAATATGCGCCTCAGATATCGCTCGTTGGTCGGATCAAATTTGAATTTTTTCTCGAAAGCCTTGTTGCTCAGCTTGATGGTCGGTAAATTTTGAAACTCCACGGTCTCACCGCAAAGTCCGTCCTCTCCGTAACGCAACTGGATAAGTTGTCCGACCGAATTTCTTACAGTACCGTCGTAATGAACCATTACCGACTCCATAGCTTTGATCAACCGTCTCTGAATATAACCGGTCTCGGCAGTCTTGACAGCTGTATCGATGAGACCCTCCCGTCCGCCCATAGCGTGAAAATAAAATTCTGACGGGGTAAGCCCGGCGAGATACGAGTTCTCAACGAATCCACGTGACTCGGGACCGTAATCGTCCTTGATGAAGTGCGGCAGAGTTCTTTTACGAAAACCAAACGGTATGCGTTTACCTTCGACGTTTTGTTGTCCGACACAAGCGATAACCTGCGATATGTTGATGTTTGAGCCTTTCGAGCCTGCGACCACCATCGCCTTCAAATTGTTGTATTCGGTGAGTGATTTCTTGGCGGAACCGCCGGTCTTGTCACGAGCATCGTTCAATATACGATTCACCTGATTCTCAAATGTCTGCCTGAGCGTGTTACCAGGCGTCGGTTCCAGTTCCATATTGTGCGCCTTTTGTATAACTTCTATTACATCCTCCTTAGCTTTTCTTATAGCCTTCTGAATCTCTTTGTACGTGTCGGGATCTGCGATAGTATCCCCGATACCGATGGAATGCCCTTCGAGCAAGAGCCAGTGATTTATAACCGTTTGTATATTACCGTAAAATCTTCCGCACACCTCGTGACCGAGCTCCAACATACATATATGGAGCAAAGAACCGGCAGACGTGCCAAGAGTCGATTTACAGAGTATTCCCATCACCAGCTCACCGTGTTCGACCATGACTTTGGTATCACCCGGTGAAATCCATTTGTAAGGACCGTCGTCCTCTTCGTCCGGATGCGTACTATGAGTTCTTATCAAATTTACATTCCCCGGTATGATCAACGAAAATATTTGTTTACCCGTCCACAATGATTTTGGCTTAAGTATACTCGGTTGTGGCATTTTTCCATCCCAATTCGGTAAAAACATGAGAATATTCATCATCTGTTCTTTCTCAATGAAAACATCCCTCTTTGTCATTTTACGAACCGCGGTCAACGTATCCTGTACGATACCCATCACGGGCTTGTTAGCTTGTGGCGTTATTATTTGACGCGGCGTTACGTGAATATTCTCAACCTCAGCCCGGGTTTCCATTGATTGAGGCACGTGTAAATTCATCTCATCGCCGTCGAAATCGGCGTTGTACGGTGACGTACAACTGAGATTCATACGGAATGTACTCCACGGTAAAACCTTTACTCTGTGTCCCATCATACTCATTTTGTGAAGGGTCGGCTGACGATTGAAGATCACTAGATCACCGTCTCGTATGTGCCGCTCCACGCGATATCCGCACTGCAGGTGAAGATCCGATGGTTTTGGATGAAATCTCAAATCTATGCGTTCGCCGTTGTCTCGAACTATATATTTCGCTCCGGGGTACTGAGAATTGCCGCGTCTCACGAGCTCCTGCATCTTGTCGATGTTGAAAGGCGTTACGATCTCCGGGAAGGTCAAATTTTGTGCTATACTACGGGGTACACCGACTTGATCGATACGCAAATTTGGATCCGGTGTAATTACGGTACGGGCCGAAAAATCAACTCGTTTACCCATCAAATTGCCCCGTATACGACCTTCCTTACCCTTGAGGCGAGCTTTTATCGCTTTCAATGGTTTACCCGATTTTTGCATCGCTCTTGGCATACCCGGCATGTCGTTGTCAACCAACGTTGCCACATGGAACTGTAACAATTTCACATTTTCCATAATAACGTGAGCAGCACCGCCTGCCTGCTCGTTTCTCAATAATTCGTTGTTCGTTTTTATTATATCGGCCAACTTGTGAGTAAGATCATCCTGATTTTTCGCTGATCCGTACATTATTACCGCTGGACGTACTGACAATGGTGGTACAGGCAATACCGTTACTATCATCCAATCGGGACGAGCGAATTTTGGATCCATACCGAGTATAAACGAATCCTCGTCCGTTATGTGTTTCAATATTTCCCATGCTCTCTCAGCTGTCAACACTATTTTTCTATCCTGAGAATCCTCATTTATGTGTTTCCATTCTGCGCTCACATCCAAACCGGATCGACGGAAATTTGGCTGATAACGTCCGCAACCACCGTGGCCAGGTTTACGATCGGTCGGTGCTATCTCTTGACCCTCCTTGGTTATGTCCATCTCGTCACCGCCCTCGCAAATATTTTTACTCTTGCACAAATCGTAAACAAAGGTAAGTCTCTTACGAGGTTGACCTTTTGTCTTCATCACTATCTCTTTGATTTTTGGATTAGAAGGTGTAACCAAAAGCTTCGAGCAATAATAGCAGACGCAACGTAATATTTTTATCGTTTTTGTCATGAAACCAACGTGAAATACTGGCTTTGCCAAATCTATGTGACCAAAATGACCTGGACACTCGGTCATATTGCCTGCGCACGTCTGACATCGGGAATTTCTATCTATCACGCCCTGCCGTGGATCCATTAACCCGCCCAGTTTTGGTCTTCCACCCTCCATCGTTTCTGGGAAGCGTATCCCGCCATCGGTCACTGACATGCGACGCTGCAACAACAACAACAAATTATTTTTACTTTCTTTCTCTAGGCATTTTCTTTTTTGTCCAACTCCTACGGCGTTTTATAATCCTTTTATTATGAAAAATTTCAGTCCCGTTAACTTCTCAAAGTTAAGTGATCATTGTATAAGTAATTCAATGCTTGAATTTGCTTTTCTTTCTTCGAGTACGTAATCCTGAATCATTTCACTCCTGTGTAAAGAGGGATTATTTTTTAATACAGTATTCAGAAATATCAAATGTATTTTTATCTTATACCCATTGGAATTTTGCATTTCAAGTTTAATAATGTCAACCAATTCTTTTTTTAAAATGTAAACTACTGATATTTTTGAAAAATAATACAAATTAGTATAAATAACATCAAGTTTGACAATAGACCTTATCTTTAGAAAAGACATTATTTGCCGCATCATTTGATATTGTTGTGCCGCAGGAAAATTCATACGTTTCTAATTGGTGATTTAAAATCATTAATTTAGTGCTTCGTAGAGATGCACCAAAAAAACAAGCAAAAAATGTTGGCATTCCGTGGAGTTGTGGAATCGAACAATAATGATACAATATTTTTATCAAGACTATACAAATTCCAATGTTGTAATCCATACAAATTATTGCGGCTATAACGAATAACTAATTTTCTTAATTTGTTATTTCACGATAATGGAATTAAAGCGCATGTCTCTTAACCGCATCGCCAACTCGTGCTTAGCAAAAGGCGAGCCTTTTTTTGAACTCAAAAAATTTTGTACATTTAAGAAGGGTGGAGCGCGACGATACAATGTTGCCATGCTAAACCGTGTTAAAAATATTGAAAATTTCAAAATTATAAGAATTTAATAAAATTTAGTAAATGCATTCTTTAAAAATACATGACAATATAATTTTTTTTTTTAGATTTTTCTACCACATAGCTCTCGAGCAATTAGTATACTTGATGCCAAAGAATGTTATTGCCAAATTTTATCAAATTCTGATTATTTTGATTTCGTGATCCACCCTCCTTAAGGAAAACGAGCATATAAAAAGCCGTTTTTGTGTTTCAACTCTAGGAGCTGAAAATCTTCATAATATTTTTTCGCGGGAAAGTTGCATGGAAATAAGAAGTCAACGCGGCACGTACATCACTGGGTTACGCTTCTCGTTTGATGCGTCACTTTTCATTCTAGATTCACATCGGTAAAAACCAGTGGTAAAACGAAAATGGTTGCTACGGGTATCGACGAGTCGTTCACTTTCATTCAATATACTTGTGTACTCACAATTTCGTCGGGCGAAAGGATACCGAATTGTACCCTTTTAACCATCCGCACGGGAGCCTTGGAGTCGTTCGTGGCCATTTTGTTAACACCCGAATGACTTCCGCGGCCTTCTGTGTCGCGGCCCGCTCTAACTCTAAATATTACTACCGTATAATCATAACCACTGAGATGCAGCAGCAAGCACACGATGCACTGCTGGCTGGCTGGCGAATCGCCTGAATGTGGCCGTTCATTGGTTCATTCTTTTCATCTCTTTCCCCTTCCCTCCCATTCGCTCCCTCCACACATCGATTCGATCGTTGCGCCAAGGCAAGAAAGCGCAATTTTTCGATACTACAAATCGCGATGGACGCGCGGCGAAACCCATTAAATCTATTATCTCACAACCAAAACATAATCGCGCAAGAACAATTTTTTTTGATTAATCAAATAATAAGATTTTAAGGAAATAAGCGAGTGATGACATACATTTTTTCATTCAAGCAATATAATATGTGGTCTGCCACCACCACCAGAGAATGCCAGTGACACTTATGGCCTCTGCACACTGCTGCGCGCGATGAGCGATGAGCGACGAGCGATAGCCAATGAGAACTCTGATTTTCCGGATGACGGCCAGAAAAGCAGAGCTCTCATTGGCTATCGCTCATCGCGCGCAGCAGTGTGCAGAGGCCATTACACTCCTCGTACCTGCTACCTACGAAATTGGAATATAACGTTGCATTGCAATATATATCGTTACTTCAAAAATGGCTACATCAAAAACAACCAACACGTACAATAGACAAAATTGGGAAGATGCTGTAAGTATATGAGCGTTGTGAAAAATAAATGGAGACAAAACCTGCCAAATTTTTCATCACGATTTTTTTTTTTTTCAGGAATTTCCGATTCTTTGTCAGACATGCCTGGGAGATAATCCTTATATACGTATGGTAAGTAACTTTTCTCTCAGTTCGCAAGATTACTCTCGATTCATAGTCGATATTATGTTTGACAAAGTATAACAGTAACGTAATCATGTAGAAAAATAACAGAGATATCGGAAATGCAAAATATAGCGCTATATAAGTTTCAGTACTTTTCTTCGCTGTAAATATGAGATTTGCAAGCATTGATAAACAGTTTGGAAAGTAACATACAATAATATTGATGAAAACAATATTGGTATAGCTTCTGGAAGTTCATTAGAAGATTGATCTTTTAAGGACGGGGATTTTTACGTTGAAAACGACCTTTCTTTTTACACGAAATTTGTGCATAATATCGATGAATTTTTCAAGTGAAGTGCTGCTCTACCAAACTAGTGGTCGATATCTCGACCAGATCTGTCCTTTAAAGGTTAAAATCTAAGGTGCAAACTTGTAGGTCGATGCCGGATGGGTAGTTTGAAAATAAGTATGATTAAATAATTTTTTTGGCATTTGCAGACAAAAGAGAAATACGGCAAAGAATGTAAAATATGTATGAGGCCGTTCACGGTATTCCGATGGTGTCCAGGAGCTCGTATGCGTTTCAAGAAGACGGAGGTCTGTCAGACGTGCAGTCGTTTGAAAAACGTATGTCAAACGTGTCTGTTGGATTTGGAATATGGTTTACCGATTCAAGTGAGGGACGCGGCATTAAAAATAAAGAACGATTTACCACGTTCGGACGTGAACAAGGAGTACTATGTGCAAAATATAGACAACGAGATTGGGAAAATGGATGCAACAACGCCAGCGGGTTCAGTGGGAAAATCAGCAGCCGCAAGTGATTTGTTGATGAAACTTGCGCGCACTAGTCCTTATTACAAGCGCAACAGACCTCACATATGTTCATTTTGGGTAAAGGGTGAATGTAAGAGAGGGGAGGAATGTCCGTATCGTCATGAGAAACCAACGGATCCCGATGATCCGTTGGCCGATCAAAACATCAAAGATCGTTATTATGGAGTCAACGATCCAGTCGCTGACAAATTGATGAGACGAGCTGCAGCAATGCCGAAGCTTGATCCACCCGAGGACAAATCAATAACCACCCTCTACATTGGCAATCTGGGTGACGTGCTTACAGAAAAACAATTACGCGATCATTTTTATCAATATGGAGAAATAAGATCGGTAACAATGGTACCGAGACAACAATGCGCTTTCATTCAATACACTCAGAGAAATGCGGCTGAAGCAGCCGCTGAACGGACTTTCAATAAATTGATTCTCGGCGGTCGACGATTAACAATTAAATGGGGCAGATCTCAAGGTCGGCAAACCATTTCCGCGGCCGAAGCACCTCGCGAAATGCTCGAACCTGTTCCTGGCTTACCCGGTGCTTTACCACCACCGCCCGAGAGTATGGGCAATAATTTCTTCAATCTACAAGCTACCCCCGGTATTATGCCACCCATGATGATTCCACCGCCACCAGTTGCGCCACAATTTATGTTTCCGCCTCAAATCGCTGCTGCCGCCGCCGCTGCTGCTGCTGCTGCTGCTGCTGCTGCTGCTGCCGCATCGGCGGCGCCAATCTTCCCGCCCGGCACTACACCAATCCATTATCCCAGCCAGGATCCATCGAGGATGGGCGCCAGCCAGGGGATAGGAAAACCATGGCCCGAAGAATAATTCGAAGAATATTCTTCGAATTATTCTTCGGGCAACAACATTCATAAAAATGTTAATTTTTTTTTCGAAACTGTTGTGATTGCCACTGGACATATCACACGACCCGAAAAACATCAACATTTTTCGATCCACATAACTCTTAGGAAATATTTAATAACTAAGCGAATTATTGTACAAAGACATTTTAATCATCCCGTCTCGCCGAATGCGCGTCAACGACGGAAAAACTGATTTCCCGATATAAAATATCGAGTTTTGCAGTTACAAAAACGTTAAATTGGATTACACAATTTTTAAAAAATAAAACGCTAAAATGTATTTGTAGAACATTATCGACAGACAGATCCCGAGTTTGTACCAGAGAATCGATCGATTCTTACCGGGATATAATTTTTAATACCCAGCAAATTCACCTGTATTTGTGATTTGTGATCACGACGGGGGGATAACTCAACTTTATGCGTACGCGAATAAAAAATATGCAACCACTATTGAACTGAGAATTATATTTATTACGGAAGTATATACAAAAAAAAAAGCCATAGAACTTTGATCCAACAAAAAAACACTGTCTCGTCTATATTATTATTTTATGTATAGGACCTTTACTTCGTCAAGTACGCAATGATGAGGTGTAAGAATTAATGTGAACACGTCAGTTGTGAATGGAGCAGGGACCCCGGTCCCAAGTCCCAATTGATTCGCCCGGTCTGAATTTGCTGCTAGTGATGCGGAGCAGATCCATCGGTGTCTCATCTCATAAAACTAATAAGGTCCAATCTCATATACTTTTACAAGATCCCACCTCTCGTCATCGGATATATCTGTCAGGTTTCTCAGCTTATATATTCTCCGGCCGCATTTATATTTGGGCTCACACACGGGATGAGGCGCGTTCAGGAAGTCGTTGTTTGCGCGAAAAATGCAAAAAAAAATAGTAATACATACTATGAAAATGCTGGATAGTGTGTTATACTATATTTACGCATTAGCGTTTTTACGGAAAATGAAAGAATATACTACTATAGCTTTATTTAGGATTCATCTGCTCCGTCATATATATATATGCGTATGCGTATTTTTGTACAAGGTGAATGCGCCTAAAGAATGCGTATATGCACACAATGACGTAATTTTTATATAAGAATACAAATGAAGAAATAATCATTTATAAAACGACGAGTATGACAGGAATGAATCCTGCTAAAACTATATATTATATATTATATTTTTATTTTTCGTAAAATTTTTTCACTTGCATATATATATATGTACGACGATTCGAGCGGAACAGTTTTTAAATAGTATTATATACAAAGGCCACATTCTCGAAGTTCATAACGAGAGGGTGAAAACGTTAGGAGGGATTATTTTGTGAAAAAAAATTAATAACGAATCAAGCGAGCATCATTGATCAGGCCATGCAGTCGCGAAAAAAAGAGAAAAGCTGAGATAGAAAAAGACGGAAAAATAAGCAGACAGTATATATTATTGCATTTCTGTGCGCGCTTCCGAATGCAACGTCATTAGTCATTTTACCGACATCATTGTATAATAGCATTATAATTACACGGTAAAGAAAAACTCTAAATACTACCGAAATAATGGTTTTCATAATGTTTTGTTGTGATTACATTAATCTATAGAATCCGACAATATCTGCCGTAACATATACTACTTTTAGGTTATCTATTGATATAAGACAACCGTTATATTGACACAACTGACGTGCACGTTTTGTGCCGCATTATTGTCCAATCCTTAGAGTAAGTGCAGCTAATTTGGGATAGCATTATACACGTTTTTTTGTATTCCAAATTAACTTCCTTTCCTCTATTTGTTTTTTCATATTGATGATTCATCATATTTTGTTTTTGCGATAATGTAAACATATGTATATATAGTCACCACCTCGGAATAAGTGATGATAAATCGTAATGAGTTTAGTAAGAAACAGTTGTCTAAAAAAGTTATTACGCATTTGATTCGTTTTTCTACGCTCAATCTTGATATAATATATTTAAAGTGAGTGACAAAAGTATTCATACAGGAGACATTTGTTTTAACATATCTTCTTTCGTCGCTCACCGTATATAAGCATTGCAAGAATCTTCAGATAATGTTTTCCAATTTTTAAATACTGAGGATGTTTTGAAGTCTACGACCAGCTAATTTTGTGATCCAAATCAATACATGTTTCAAATAAAATTAGAGGCACATATATTTTTTATATTCAACATGTGAATAGAAAATAATTTCCATTGCAGAATATTCATTGGATTCAACCAGTCTTCATGAATGATTCATATCGGAAAAATAAATTCAGAATAAAAGACAGCCATGAACAGTTCGGATCCACGATGCGTCGGTCCAAACAAAACACTTGGCATTGACCAGGCTTGTTTAAGCATTCTTAATAATCAAGATTTACCTGTATCGGTATTGACTTATATTAATCAATGTCAAGCTGTGAGTAACATTAGGAAGACAGTATTTTTTCCCTGTTTCCCAAATCATCCAAATATCCAAATATAATATTACCATATAATGATTTTATCATTTTTATAGTGCGACGGTTTGCCTTTTGCCAATCTATCGCCAAACAGTAACACAACTCTTGTTATTCCTACCAAATATGAAATGCACTTGTATTATGTTGCAGAAAAATATCAATGGTGTCAGTGAGTATTATTAACTTTAGTCTTTAAATTTATGCAGCAGGGATATTGATTATTTTTTTCTTTACAGCGGTGCTTACAAGTTCCAGGAATATGGCCACTATGGGTGGAATTTGACCAACCAAAGTTGTTCATGGTTTTATACCATAAAAGATCCGCCGACTCCTTATATGCGTAAGATCAATTAATTATCACTTTGTTCAGCTGAATACACAACATAGAACTTTATGCAAAATTTGACTATACTTTCATGAAACCAGGAACAAATGATCAAGCTAAAACTTTACATAAACATTCATTTAACGCTTTGAAAAACTCCTTGAACAAATCTACAGTGGGTCACTCATGAAAGCTACTCCTAAAACTTTTATATTTTCTCATTGGTGCATGATGAAATTAGTTTTAATAATTGGTATTTTTTCAGCAATTCTGGCTGCATCTCTTGTCTTCGTGGCTCTATCCATCTTCTATGGTGTAGGCAAATTCCTCATACCTTTTGCAATGAAACGATTAAAGGAGCGCAGAGTTAACGAACAAGATGTAAGTTGTTTACCGTAAAGTTAGGTTGAATACCTTTTTTTTTTCTCAAATAATGCGATGGGCTCGAGATTAAGGTGGTCTCTATATTGAGTATTTTCATATTCCATGCTCTCGCTGGTCAAAAAGATTACAAGAGCAAAAAGAACTTGAGCAAAACCTAGAGCCTATGAGGTTACTTGAAAGGTTATCATCAAAAAAGTAAATTTTCCCACTGAATTAACATGGGAGGTTGGACAAATTAAAGCATAGTTTCTTTGAGATTGGAGTAAGCATAAACGGTAGTTCAACGGACTATTAAATTTATTTAAAACAAATCTAATAGTCATCGAATTTTGTTTGAGTGGTCAGCAAAAATGGCCAAATTCGATGAATGAACGCCCGATGTAAAAAAACATTGCAAACGAAAAAAAATGAGAAACATATTCGTTCCAACTGAGCAAAAAAAAATATATTTTTATTTGTACAAACTCTCATGTTTATTCAATGAGAAAACTCATTTTTTTGGAGGCAACTTTTTGAGGTAACTCAGTCTTTGCGTTTTGCATACTTCTTTATATACCGTTGTATGGTCTCCGGATAGTGAGAACAGTAAAAATGCAGAGCACTCTGGGGTTCGACATACTTTTAATTTATACTTTCCTACAGGACATGCAAGATTTACAAGATTCCGAACCTTTTCCACCTGCTCTTGTCGTTTCTTCGCGCTCGAGCACAAGAATACACTCCATCGACACCATTCGAGGGTGAACGACCGCTGTTCAATTTTCTTTATTATTTTTTATTCCGATTTCTGTATTTCATACGTATGTCGAAGTATTTTCATGTACCGTCTAATTCTGTTGAATATTCAATTGTTTTTCGAATGTTTACAGAATTGCGATATTATTGATGATCTTTGTAAACAACGGTGGCGGCAAATACGTTTTTTTCAATCACAGCCCGTGGTACGGATTCACGATTGCGGATTTCGTCTTGCCATGGTAGAGATGTGAATTAATTGCATTTCAAAAAATTTCAATTCGTACTGATATTGTAACGGAAAACGCGAACGTTTGCCTGCGTTTTAAAATTTTTTATTTTAACAAGATCTTTTTTCATGACGCTACATTATTTCCATCGTGAAAATTTTATAAAGTTTGTAATGTTGTCATGAGCAGGTTTGCGTGGATAATGGGACTCACACTGGTTGTTTCATTACGTACGCAACTTCGGATATCCGTGTCACGTCCAAGAATCATAATGCGAATATTGCGGCGTATCTTCTTTCTTATACTCTTCGGATTGATTATCAACTCCAATGACAAAACTACCATTGAGAATCTCCGATTCCCCGGGGTTTTACAACTTTTGGGGATCACATATTTCATATGTGCATCAATCGAAGCTGTTTTCATGAAAGCACAAAGGAATTTTCAGGTAATTTATTTCTATATTCGCTTAATCAAATTTTCATTAGAAGGTTAGCAGTTTACTTGGAAAAAAAAAAAAAAAAAAAAAAAACACGATTTTACTCGTTTCCATGTATCGTGTACTAAACACGTCGATGTGTCGTGGAAGGAAAAACATCGCCACAAGAAAGCTCTGTGGCTTAAAATTAAAAAATGGCGTTAGTCATTGTTGTGGTTTTTATTTATTTATTTTTTTTCTCTATATTCTAAGGGGAAAAATAAAATCTAGTTACAGTATGGTATTTCTTCATACGTAATTACTCATATCCTCCGAAAACTAAATAAACTCAATATTTTGAAGTACTTTAAATCTCGGTTTGTAAGAAAATATCCATAATTTTGTTCTCAGTACGGACGATTGATGTTCTTACAAGACATCCTGGACTGTTGGCCACAATGGCTCATTTTTATTGGAATAGGAGCAACGCATACACTCGTCACATTTTTGCTTCGTGTACCCGGTTGCCCGACTGGTTATTTAGGCCCAGGTGGTTACCATCTTCGTGGAAAGTACGCAAATTGTACCGGAGGCGCTGCTGGTTATATCGATAGACTGCTATTCGGCAGTCACATGTATAACAAAACCAACAATCCTATATATGGTTCAACGTTGCCTCACGATCCCGAAGGTACGAAAAAATTTCAATTTCATCTTTTCCAGACTCATCCGAGGTTCACGTGTCATTTATGATGGAGATATCACGAAATGTTTGGCATATCAATTCGATATTGATTGACGTGTATACAGATTGTTGAATTCGTTGTTCATGAATATTGAATTTTCAGGGCTTATGAATACTCTTTCGGCGGTGCTGATTGTCGCACTGGGTGTCCAAGCTGGCAGAATACTGTTATGTTATTATTTGTACCTGCAATCGAAGATACTCCGATGGTTTGCTTGGGCAGCGGTCATAGTGAGTTTCAATAGAATCAAATTCGCGGCAGCATGATTAAAATGCAACTGAAATGTTACTTGTCACCCCTTCGCTGACGAGTAAAAAATGATTGATAACAATATGACAATTTTTAGGGTATCATAGCTATTCTACTCAATGGTAAGGAACAAGAAGGTGGAGTTATACCAGTGAGCAAAAATATGATGACACTTTCCTTCGTTCTCGCAACATCGAGCTTCGCATTTTTTTTCTACATTATAATATTTTACATCGTTGATCACAAGCGTATTTGGAACGGAGCACCATTCGTTTATGCTGGAATGAATCCAATATTTTTGTACATAGGACATTATTTGACCAAGGGTCATTTTCCGTGGGCTTGGAAAATTTTAAATCCCACTCACGCTTCCCTACTGTACATGAATCTTTGGACAACGGTACTTTGGGGCTTCATAGCTTACGGCCTGTATCGAAAAAATGTCATAATCACCATTTGAATATATACCGAAAATAAAGTACCGAAAAAAAAATAAAGACGAACCGAGATGACTTTTCGGTTACGCCTTTCATCATTTCATAAATATTATCGAATCGAAAAGCACCTGGCGCGCGGTGGATTATTATTTCTTTTTAATATCAACTCGACAGAACAGAAATGTGATAAAATACTAATATTATTGTAAGCTCATCAGCATTGTTGAATCTGCTACACCGCTTCTTCGTACGAATAAAGTAGTTTGTGATATGACTCGTTTGATCAGCCGCATTCGCTCATTCCGAAATGGTACCATTCAAAATAACATATCCATCATTCATTTTATTTTTCCGAGTGTTCACTATAATTAAGGCTCAAAGAAAGAAACAAACGGCAGTCTGCACGATTTTGCCGTACCATTCCCACTGCGACTGTCAAGTTTAAATATTCCGATCCTGTGGTTCTTTGTAAGTCATTTCCAAGAAACGAAAAATATCGGCTTCGCTATTTATTTGTTCAGCATCGCCGGGTAAACCTAATAGAGAAATAAATTGGATATAATTCTGAATAATTTACAATAACCATCTATGCGAGTATCTGAGCTTGATTACCCTCGGTCGTCAATCGTCTGAGTGCATATTCATTAAGGGTATACTTTTTATCAAGAGCTTTTGCTCTCATATCACGGTTGAATGAATCACTGCCGGTGAAATAAAGAACGGCACAATAATATTGGTCGCGCGGTACCAAACGAATGTCTAAACGTCTGTATGGTCGTATTTTTTCCCCGGAAAGTCGACAGACTCCCTAAAAAATTTAAAAAATTCATCAGAAAAATTTTGATGCTGTATGGATTCTCACTGGAAATTCTTTTGATCATATCTCTTATTAATTTCAGAATAACAAAAAAAAATAGAGAATAAATTCATTGTTGGATGCGAAGATGCTGATTCATCGAAATTCAATTTTATCATTGAATTACAAGGCTACGATTGGAATTTAAATTTGATGGCCATAGAAAAAGACCAGATATAAGAAAAAATAAATCAGGAATCACAATATAAAAAATTTTCTTCCAAAAACAAACCATAAATTTTGTTTCCCCTTGAGATATTACATCAGTGATGAGAGCTTCTTTTTTTAAACACTCAACTACGTCCTTAAGAAGTGTAGATTTATTTTTGGCATCTTTTTCTTTGGAAGTATAATTGGGATGTGTTATCAAAACATCAATATCTCCGCACTCGGATTTACCACGTCGATAACTACCACATATCGTCATCAAATATTTTTGATCCAACCGATCCAGGGTATCCCGGATTAAATTCTCGATAAGCATGACCTCATCGCGAGGAATCTTATTCTCAAAATCTTCGAAATATCTGTATCATAAAATTCAATTAAAATTCACAAGTTTCACCGAGTTCCTAACCAAACTTACTTCAAACCCAACTTTTGATGATGATTCAATTTTTCGCTGTTTCGTTTCAAATCGTTTAATGATCGTATTCCAGAATCCACCAGTTCTTTGGCTTTGGAAGGACCGATGCCTGAAATTCTTGTTAGTAAATTTATGGCAACGTTCTTCTCATCCTGATTGATCTATTGAAAAAAAGGTTGAAAACAAAAACACAATTTGTCGTTGAACGTACAAGAAGGTATAAGAAACAATATAAAGAATGAAAGCACTTGTGTGCAAGAATAATTAAAAACTTTGTAATATTACACATTTCTTAAGAGAATAATGTACTTTGAATGCAAAAAAAGAAGCAATCAAAATACACTCATAAAAGAAATCAGTAATAATATGTTGAAATATTGAAATGTGTGTTCATACAATTTCGAGCTTCCTCAGTTTTCCAGTTTTCAAAAACTCATCTATCTTTTTGCCTATTTTTTCCCCAATTCCCGGTAACTCCTTAGCTTCCTTGCCGTTTTTCACTCTATTAGGTAAACTGCTTAATGTATTGGCTGCTTTCCTGTAAGCGTTGGATTTGTAAATATTTTTCGTCACATTTTTCTCATAACTTGAGAGTTCTGGAAAGAAATAGAGGATAAAGAAAAACATAATTACGTCACATATTTTATTGTGTTCTTGATCGTGATATACGCTTGTTTTAATCAACAAATATTATTGGATTTTACCTGTCAAAAAATTGCATAAATCATAATTAGGATTGTTCAAATTTCCGGGCGTCTGTTTTCTCTTATTGCTCATTGTCAAATTTTTTTTAAATACAAAAAGCGTAAAAATATTCCAACCCTAGTGCCCGCGACTCTTCCGAAATTATGTCATAATATATATCACGTGATTCACATCAAATTCACGTGTTCAATATTCGTCTGTTTTCATATATCCATATGTGTCAAATTGTTAACTCCCTCACGCAGCGCTGCTCACTCGAAAATGGTTTGTGGTTTTCGGAACATTTCAGATTTCAGATGTCTTACAGAAGTTATTGCAAAAGAACGCAGTTGCCCGGGCCCGGCCGGTGTCTTCAGGTAGTGTGGAACACCTATATATATAGTTCAACATCACTGCAAATTACTTCAATTGAGAAACTCGAGTCACGATCTTTGCAATATAAAAATAAACCAACGATGTACATTTGGCGATTTATTTATTTTTAAATAAGTATAGACAAACAAAAATTCCAATACGTTCGCAATGAGTTATGGATCATTATTAAAAAAAAAAAAAAAACGCTATCGTTCCGGTATAAAGAGTCGTCTGGCGACAGAAACTCGTTATAACATAAATGGACTTGTCTCTGACTGAGCTAGCTCTCAGAGTCGCTGCCGCGGTCGCCGCGGTGCCGCGACTCTAGATAGAGCCTCGCTCTAGGCTCTGTAGTGCTCTGTAGCGACAATTATCAAGATAGTTGCGTTTCGACTGCTTCGATACGGTGTCACAGATCTCATCTCTCATCGCTTTGAAAGTGAGCGTGTGCGTCGTGTATACGTATAGTTCTGTATGACTCCAAAAACACCGGAGCCCCATTTATGGTGGCGCACTGCGGCGGTATAATACACTAAATATACTATTAGTGCAATAGGGACCGTGCGTGAGCTATAGAGAGCAGCACTAGAGTCGATGAGCGCGCTCTCTCGTGTCTGAATATGCAATTTTTCTGATGATATTTTGACTGTATATCATTGAAAATAATTAATTTTTCGGAAAAAAATAATGATTAAAGTAATCAAATACGGTTTTTGTCCGATCAACAATGATCGCATTCAAAATCAAAATGACGTAAAAGGAAAAAAACTGTTTGAATCGAATGACGTTTTAAATGTCGTCGAAACAGAAAGTTTAGTGGATGAGTTGACAGTGTTTAACCTTTTGATCCACTTGGTTCGTTTCTCACTTTTCCATGGAGAATGGACTGTGCCCTCTGGGAAATAATAAAATTTTACTGATACTTCAACGTCTCGGCGTCGAAATTGTGCATTAGAGCACTCTCTCGAATGCAACAATATTTTCTCGATCGAGACGTGATAAAAAATAATAATTTTATTTTGTTAAATAATGCGAAAAGTAATAATTCCCATATGCGCCTGTTTCAAATTTCATCTAAAAAGTTATGAAATTGGCCGCATAGTGACACTGTAGACGCTGCGCACGGTCCCTATTTTTGGCTCCGCCCACGCGCTCGGAGTGAATAGGGCTAGGCAATTTAACCGTACCGTTCCCTAGACGCGCTGAGGATGTACTAATATCAAGAACCACCACTTTCGATTCGAAGCGTCGTATATGCGGCATCGCTGCGAACAAATATCATTTGTATAAAGAATAAAAATAATACTTTTCAAACTCAACTTATTGGCGAAATGTTTACTAAGCTGTTATATATGTCAAGTTTTTCAAGAAAGTTTATACTTATAAATGTATTAATGTTAATCGGAGTAATTAATTGAAGCATTGACGAGCAGAAACTGTAGCCTCGTAGCGGTTGTTGCGTGAGTTACTTGGAACGCCTTATCACTCTCTTTACTTACGACCGGGCGGAAATAGTGGGAGTAAGGCTTAGCGCGTAATAAAAAAAAAAAAAGCCAGCTAAAATATATGGTGCGTTTCCGTCGGTTGAATTTCAATGAAATTATAAAAAAGCTAGAATGTTGAATAAAGGGGCCAAAATTCCATTTGACCGTCAGTACGGGTGTACTTCCGCGTTTATATAGCCCATACCTCCTATTTTGATCTGAATTTTGGGCTAAACGGAAGTTTATCCGTTCAGTTTGGCACGGAATGGAAGGTACCGAGCCTGCGGAACGAAATAGAGAGCCTATATGACAGTGTTTCAAAATAGCCGCGAATGTAAACACTCGTGCGTGCCATGTCGTCAAGTTGAAATGGTATGGAACAATAAAGTGCCCGAGTCGGTGTGTTTCGGTTCAATATACGGATCTAGTTATTAAAACAAATATATATGGGTCATTCCATGTCAATTCAACGACGTTGTGACGGTGGCCCTCTTCGATTTTTTTTATTTTTTAATGTTTTTATACATGTCTTTAGTTTTTATTTTTTGTTTTGAGATCTTTTTTTTCAAAATATTTTAATATTTTGAGATTGATTGAAGGAATTACGTGATCTTGGAAGAAAAATAAATCAAAATGACATAAAAAAATCAAGTTTTTTGTGAATTGTTTATGAATTTTTTTGAAAAAAATCGACAGTGTCGTATTAAACGAAAAACCAATTTTTTGACTAAAAATAGCCAAAAAAGCAATAAAAAAAAAAAAAAAAATCCGTTTTTTAAATTTTGATTTAGAAAGAGGATTGAAAATTAAAAAAAAAAGTCACCCGTATTAAGTGATATTATGATAATTATAGTCAGAGATATACATTTTTTAAGCAAAAATCGACGACTCCGGAATGGGTGGAGATAACGAGTTAAAAATTTAGCTGAAGACTTCTTTTAACATGTATAAACGTGGCACATGCCTTCAGTGGGAGATAGCCATTCAGGAAGAGAAGAAGAACATGTATAAACTCATATTAAAAAATTTTTAAAAAAAATCGAGGAGGGTGTCACCGTCACAACGTCGTTGAATTGACATGGAATGACCCATATATAGTACTTTTTTTGTAGCGTTATGTTATCAATAATCACTTATACATGAAATAAATGAATATCGAAAATTTCGTTCGATATTTCGATATTCGAGTAAAAAAAGAAAGACAGAGAGAGAGAGAGAGAGTTTTGGTAATATTTATATAAAAACAACATTGATTTTTAACTTGTAATGAAAGGTAAATTTTGTAGAAATATAACAATCCCTATGGATTAAGCAAATGATTGTATGCCGCATGAATTGTAATACAACTATTGCGAATGAAGCTGAAAATACTAATCACAAGAAGTACGACAATGACACATAGATACGCTATGAGCTTGAGAAATCGCTCGGGCAACCACAGAACCGTAAATTCCACAGCTTTTTCTTTTGTATCTGAAAAAATAATAATCATAAAAAGATGTTTGATGTACGATACTTTTTATGCCTCGTTTGTAACATCGATTCATAAAATCCTGCCATTCTAAAAAAAATCTCTTAAAAACATGAATGTATAGAGAATTTTTAATAATCAAGAAATTTTTAATCCTGAAAAATGAACAAAAAATTGTTCAATTCTTATATAGATTTAAAAATATGTATAATTCTGGAGATTCATGAATCGCAGAAAATTGTAAGAATTTCATACATCGTATGAAAATTGTAAGAATATTGATAAATGTCAAAAAACTTGTTCGAAGAAAATTCTCCGCGACAACGAAAATTTATTAGTATCATTTGCAATATTCAAAAATTTTTCGAAAATCCCCTCACCTATGTATGCTAGACCATATCCCATATGAGGTGTTCCCATTCGATAAGAGCACGTTGGTATTTGCAACTCGTGTACATCACCCATATCAAGCCTCAATTGATAGAGGAGCGTTTCGCGAGGGGGCAAAATCCAAGTATCACTTAGTTGATCAGTGGCTGTGTCAAGGCTCAGATGTTTAGCTTTATGATCGTGAGCTGTGAAGATAACTTGAGGACTCAGTTCCTTGATTACCTGGATTCGAAAATAAAAATATCAAAATATACAAATATGAATATACATCATGTGCATTCATCATTCGAGCGTAATAATCTCAGGGAGTATGCACAAGCATGTGAGTTTTTATTATCAATCTTAGCACCGATAAGCTTACATTTCGAACAAATGGCCCGGGTGAAAATAACAATGGCATATGACTCAGTATAACATTCGTTGTATTTCTCTCTGTATAGTCATTGAGGAAAGCTTCTTTTGGAGCATTTGGCCTTGTTCGGGTGAGTCTGTTAACCTGTTTGATTTCAAATAACATTTTTAGAATAATTATATATCACGTAGATCTTTGCTACAGATATAGAAAATATTTCAAAAGAAAACGTTATTCGAAATACCTTGAAAAATATGACACTCTTGTAAGCTATAGTGTCTGGCTGAGTAAATGCAAATTTGAATCTATTATGTATCCTAGTTGATACCATGTCTTCCTCACCACCAATATCATTGTCTCCGGGTAAATAAATTTTCTGGAAAGTGAAAATTGGGTAAATAAAAAATGAAAATAAATAAGTAAACGGATAAACTATACTTGATGAAGTCACAATACTGTTCAAGGTTAATGGTCATAACTCTATAGAATCATACGGACTATTCAAAAGAGATGGTCCTGGTAGAAAATTTGACAATTTCATGAGGTAACTAATTAATCTGTTGCGGGATTCAAGGGTGGAAATTAAAAACGTCTATTCGCATTATTTGGCTTACCAAAATATCATCTTTGGTATAAAATATATCATCTAATCTTTTCTTGTACTTGGAAAATTCTTCTATTGTAGCGATGTGACCTTCGTCCATCAGATCTCCAAGAAATGCTATCGCATGAGGCCTGGAGTGTCTTACAGCCCTTGAGAAGGTATTGGACAAGTACCTGTGGATAATAATGCAATCTACGAGACAAAGCAAGCAAAAGAACAAACGAAAATTGCAAATTCAACGGATGAGAAAATGAGATCTGTAAATATTTGCGTATATTTACCTATCGCTGTCCCACCGGGCGAACCAAGCTCCGAGATAGTTCTCATTTTTTTCACCCAATAATTGCGGGTCAGCTACAAGTAACAATTTCACACAATTTTCACAATTTTTTAAGGACCATCTGAAGCTTTCCATCTCATAGGCAAGAAATTCATTGTAGAATATTGTTACTCCTAGGATCAGCAAGACTAAAGTGAGCTTGTGTTTTGTTCTAAAAAGAAAAAATAATATTAGTATTAATAATAGTATATAATGATGATCAAATAAATAGAAATTATTATATGCATTATTAATTTCTAGTGATTAAAAAGCTCAAAAGGTTTAGTGTATTGCAATTCATTTTGAATTCATTCAACCGGAATATTACCGAAAAATAACATGTCACCAAAAAAAATGTACGTCACAATTAATGTCAAATTGTAACTTCAAGTTAATCAAAATTTAGAAAAACACTTGAGTTACTAACCTCAAATTTTTTTCAAATCACTTGTTATAATAAAATGTAAAATAGAAAACTCTAAGATCGATGTATAAATAGAAAATGTACCTGTTTCGTAATAACATTTTTATCAGTATGGAACGAAATAATCAATGAATGATAATTAAATTTTGCCCAGATATATACAAGCGTGCTGTGAAAAAATTAGAAACAGAGAATAACTACAGCAACACGACGTTACGATTCGCAATAGCATGACGTAAATATTGCATAGTTTTCTTCCGAATTGAAGTGCAAACTAACGACACGTTAGTAAATTTGTCAGCACAATTGAGAAAAATAGTATTAACAAGACGTCGGCAATACGCGTGCATGCGTATAACAACAACAGAGCGGCAACAAAACAGCAGGCCGTGCTGTTGTATTGTCGAAATGCTGAATAGTGTGAGTAATGTAACAGCAACAGCAACAGAACCGCAACAGAACAGTACGCCGCGCCGTTAGACTTTTCCGAGCACGAATGTCAAAAAAAAATTATTTTTGCCGTTCTGTTGCTGTTTATTAATTACCCACGCTCATTCAGCTACTACAACGGCACGGCGTGTGTTGTTGTGTTGCCGTTCTGTTGCTGTTACTATTACTGTCATTACTCATCATACTGATCATACTATTCGGCAATACAACAGCACGGCCTGCTGTTTTGTTGTCGTTTTAGATCGAGTCCGATATATAATCAGTCTCTACACCCTGTGGCATATACATGCCCTTAGGCCTGCTACACACGGTCAATAATATTGCGCAATATAGGTGATATTGCACAATATATTATTGAACGTGTAGATATAGTATTGAAACATTTTGCGCAAATCATTGAACAGAAGTTTGAGCTATCTTAAATTTATGGCGCACTACACAAAAAGGAGAGAGAGAAAGTCAATTTATTTATCCTTTTGTTTATGTTCTGGTCACACAATCAATGCATGCGCATTTGATATTTGTTACAGTTTAATAGAGAATATTTGAGCGTTCACACGAATAATTTGGCCAAAAAATCGACACAAATTATGATGAGTGTGATTAACTTCGTAATAGCAAATAATATATAAAGTGTATTATTGTCATATATAACTCTTGTATATATTTGCGAATACGCAAGATTGACTTGCGTATTTTGTATATATCTATATATAACTAAACCAAAATAAAAAAACTTAATCTGTATTTTAAAAATAATATATTACTGCAGTTTTTCTTATGAATTGAAAATTGTGGTTTTCCCTCCTCTTTTATAGGAGACATCTAGCGGACATTTTTACATGACCAGCAGATAACACAAGTTCAATGAAATTTTCTCGTCTACACGAACACGAATATTTCTCAGTCTAAGAAAATTGCCCCGTTACTGTACTGTCATTCCGAGTCGTCTACGAGTTTTCTTCAATCAAGACTTCCGAGTCATTCGATTATATAGTACCACCGAAATTTTGATACGATATTATTTTATCGAATGCCTGGTGGTAAAATGGAAGAGGCAACCGTCATGATGCTTGACAAAGTGAGTCTTATTCATATACCATTACACAGGCTTAAACGATTTGAGTTTAATGCATTTTCATTGTTTTAAGGTTAGTTTGCTATTCGGTGAAAAATGTAAGAAATATTCAATTTTGACACTGAACCATAATTTAGCCACAAATATTTAGCTACAAAATTTCCGTTGTTTTCTCGTAGTCACAATATACTTTTATCATACATTTTCAAATTGGAAAATATGGGAATAATTGAAAATCGATTGATGGTTTTTTTAATTGTTATCCTCGTTCCATAATTCATAAACACCCCAAAGTTACTTTTTCAACTTTTATTACGTTTAGAAAACATGTTGAATTTGTTTTCCTCCGTTGGTTTTTTTTCAGGCTCATTTTCAATTACCATAGAGAATTGGACGTGATTAATTATGGATAATGGTTCAGTTTAGTGTCAATATCTTGAGTATCACTAGCTAGTAAAGAAAAATGACTACCTATTGACACTTGTACACAACTAAAATTGCTGATTATATCTTTGCTAAGAATAGTCAAACAAACCCAAAGTAAATCAAAGTTTTAGTACCAATCATTAAACAGCTCCTGCTGTCTCTTTGTTCGAGTGGTAGCAGCGCAAAGGATATATTTCAGATTCTTTCCATCTGTACAAAGCTGACAACAGGGTGGTTTATCTTGTCTTTTAACAAATATTCAAATGTAATGTTGATTTTTGAGGAAACAATGAACATTTTAGTGAATAGGAATTGAAAAAAAAATTTTTTTGAATCAATCAATATTCATCTTACTAATTTATCTAGGATGTAGCTGAAGTCGATATCAAGCCAATAATGGGTCACTATTCCGGCGGCGGTGATGAATTGGATGTAGAAGATTTGTATACAAAGTATAAGGTGAAAATTCTTGTCTATATTGAGAGATGAGGAAGATTCTTAGTGACAAAATTATTAAAATTTTGTTTCATTTTATTGAATTAGCGACTGCAACGAATGCTAGAATTTCTAGAGGTTCAGGAAGAATATATAAAAGATGAGCAGCGCAATTTAAAAAAAGAATATCTCCATGCCCAAGAGGAAGTAAAACGTATACAAAGCGTTCCCCTTGTAATTGGACAGTTTTTGGAAGCGGTCGATCAGAACACAGGCATTGTGGGTTCAACAACTGGCTCCAATTATTATGTTCGGATTTTGTCGACAATAGATCGCGAGTTGCTCAAGCCTTCTGCCAGCGTTGCATTACACAAGCACAGTAATGCTCTCGTTGATGTTTTGCCGCCAGAAGCTGATTCCAGCATTTCTATGCTTCAAGCTGGTAATTGAATCATTGACTGTATTTTTTCAAATATTTCTCACCGAATTGAGAGAGCTACAAGACTAATGAACGTAAGCTTCGGCTCGTACAGATCCAATTTTTTTTACTGTTCGAGCAAACTAATATGTCTACTGGGAGAAAAAAATTTGGATGTATTTTCAGCAGTAGATAATGAACATAAAAAAAGTAATAATAATTATTCATTAAGATGAGAAGCCGGACATTGCGTACAGCGACATCGGTGGAATGGATATGCAAAAGCAAGAAATACGGGAAGCAGTAGAATTGCCTCTCACACATTTTGAACTTTACAAGCAGATTGGTATAGACCCTCCGCGCGGTGTTCTCATGTATGGTCCCCCGGGATGTGGCAAAACTATGTTGGCAAAAGCGGTTGCGAGACACACAACCGGTATGAACATATGGAATTCTTCATTATTCCAAGTTTCGTTATAATTAAAAAATCATTGCACTATTTTTATTCCAATCACTTCAATTATCATAGCTGCTTTCATCCGTGTCGTGGGTTCGGAATTTGTACAAAAGTATCTGGGTGAGGGGCCAAGGATGGTGAGAGATGTTTTTCGTCTTGCCAAAGAAAACTCTCCTGCCATTATATTTGTTGACGAGATCGACGCGATTGCTACAAAACGATTTGACGCCCAAACCGGAGCTGATCGTGAGGTGCAGCGTATTCTCCTTGAACTCCTCAATCAGATGGACGGTTTCGATCAAACTACCAATGTTAAAGTTATTATGGCCACTAACAGGTTTGTATTTCCTTTAATTTTTTTTTATTAATTCAAGCATTTGCAATGTTTCTTGATTATGTCGCATTTTTCTTTGGGTGAGTTTTTTTTTACTATTTAAACGGTAAGAATCGTATCAAGAATTTAAGCATTTGCGTTTATGAATTGCTGATTCATTCGTATAAGTCGTTCATTGTGTAAAAATCGTTCAATGTAACGCTTACAAAAATTTGAGGAAAAAGTGAGAAAATGGTATCTAATGGAGCACGGTTCTGGATATTATTTATTAGTTTAAAGATAGTCCTAACCCTTGTATAAATTTAAACAATACCGAAAAATCACTCAAAGAATCGAAAATTTAACCAACGGCTTTTTTAGTACCGAAGTATAACATTTTACAAATTTATTTGAAACAATGATATTGGTAATTTGATCATTTTTTTTTCTATATCACAGGGCCGATACGCTGGATCCCGCGTTATTGCGTCCAGGTAGATTGGACCGGAAGATTGAATTCCCATTACCGGATCGTCGCCAAAAACGTTTGATATTCTCGACAATAACAACTAAAATGAATCTTAGCGAGGAAGTCGATTTGGAAGATTACGTAGCTCGACCAGACAGAATATCAGGAGCTGATATAAATGCTATTTGTCAAGAGGCAGGAATGCATGCTGTTCGTGAAAATCGTTATATCGTACTTGCCAAGGACTTTGAGAAGGGTTACAAAAACAATATTAAGAAGGACGAGTCAGAGCACGAGTTCTATAAGTAAATGTCGCTTGTATACACTCCGTTGTCATTGGAATAATGAAGTCTTCTTTTTTTTTTCTCGACAGCATTTCTTGCGTCCAACTTTTTTTATGTGCTACCCAATTCTTGTAAGAATTTAAGTTTTGTTTTTCTTTCATGAGAACTAGCATTAACGAACATACTTATTCCGTATTATACATCTCACAATAAATTGATTGTATTAATTTCACAAAATCACCGAATTTCATTATCTTCTAGGAAATAGTACCGGGCTCACGTGATCAATTGATCATCGTATGTTATACAAGTTTGTGGAAAATTACGTAGTTTCGTTATCGTATTTGTTATCTCTACCGCATTCAGCAATTTTTGCTGGCTGTAAGTGTTTTAGCGATGCCCATTACTAGCAGCAGTTTAGATAGATAATTCCCTGGAATTTTCGTTGGGACGTTAGCGATTGTTCTCAGTATTTTTGATTTTAAGAAATGTAACAAAAGTGTTAAAAAATCAAATAATGTTTTCGAATTTCATTCAATCAAATCTCAATTGTCTTAGCGACACCTATATATATTCAAAGAAGCATCGATTTATTACGTTCGCCAATTGTCGCCAAATCTTTCTGCACTTTCATGAGTTGCGATATCACTATATTTATAGAAGGTTCCGTAATGTTTGCTCCTCGGACAAAATAACCGTAGCTAAAATAACCGCGGACAAAATAGCCTTAGATAAAATAAGCATGTATAAAATATCCGCTACATTTCATTCGATGTGTGTGTGGGATTTTTATACATGATTATTTTATCCGCGGTTATTTTGTCCGAGGAGGAAAGTTCGTCGTGACCGCGTCGTGATACGATATAGAATAGTGCAGAAAAAAACCTAGTAAAAGCGCGCGCTTTTGTCGAAACCGTCGAAACGAACGTGAGCACACAATTTCAGTTGTGAAAGGGTGCGTTCGATTTGAGCGGTTACAGTACACGATGATTCCAGTGGTGCTAAGGGACGTTTGGGTCGTTAAAGTGAACAACGCACTATGCACACTGGCTGGATGAGCTAACGCTTTCACAAATCACAAAACTGAAATCGTGTCATGTACTCATATGCACGTACATTTTGCCAAAAAGTGCGTCAATGTACCAGAATGTACTACTTGTCCTGAGATTACACCGAGCCCACCGAGTCTCTTGATATATACTAACAAAAACGCTGCGCAAATTTTCTCAATTTGTACCGTTCATATGAATGAATAATGTAATAATAATAATAATAATGGGTTCGTCGAGATTTGACATTTGCGCTGCAAACGCTACCATTATTGCCACTTAATAGTATTATT
The DNA here is from genome assembly GCF_019457755.1 of Venturia canescens. Lineage (NCBI taxonomy): Eukaryota > Metazoa > Arthropoda > Insecta > Hymenoptera > Ichneumonidae > Venturia > Venturia canescens. The sequence continues at coordinate 24,844,222 of NC_057424.1, read as the reverse complement.
ATGTATTTTGCATTTTAATTAAACTATAAATAATCGCGACTCCCTGAGATATAAAATATATTGAGTGAAGATGGCGTGGTGTAGCGGGAACAAGGCGTAATTCAATATGATTCGCGTCTTTCTGTCTGTTCTATCGTCATACGCAGCAGTTTACAATGTGTCAATACGTTGATCAACAATAATTCATAGTTTTTAACATTTGACACCGATGATAATACTCTTATTACAATAATCGTGAAAAAATTGGTGCAGCAGGTCAAGAATGAATTTACCACGTATATTGATAATCAGCACGTCGAGTGTCGATCATGCGGAAAACATTGCGACAGGTTTGTTCAAACTTTAAGGTTATATTTTCGATTAAAACAAAACAAAAATTATGGTGTTATCTACATTTTTGGATCAGAGTTGGGGTCGGAACGAATCGCGGACAGTGATAATTTGCATTATTACTCATGGACGATCGATAATAAATATTATTCGGTTAGAGTACTCCTCTTTGTCACGGATGCTTTGACTTTGGATACTTCTCTCGACGATGTGGAAGCTATAATAATCCATCACGACTCAAAGGCTGTAAGATCACTTTCGATCAACGAATATACCACTGAAAACTTTTTTTTCTTGCCATACTGATTAACGATAAATTAATTTTACTAGGAAAACCCAACAAGGACTTTGGATGATTATCTTCCACTGGTTAATTCTCTCTCCAATGCTGACATCTTTTTACTTGCTTGTCAGTCCTTCGACAACTCAGAAACCAAGGATAAGGGTGAGAAATTTCAATATAAAATCCATTTCAATTAGAATGTCAATATTTATCCAATAATCAATCCATCAATATCAAAATATATGAGCCCGTCGAAGATGAATTCAATTGATACAACCAACAAAACTAATATGGATGAAATTAATACAATTTTCATTTTACTATTCAAAGTTGCTCAATCTACTTGATATTTTTAGTACGGAATTGAGTTTCTATCCAACGTTTTCTTCATCTCAGCTCGTTAGTATTCTGTTGTTGCTGTTCTCTGTAGGTTGTTACAACAAATGTTGAGAAATGCTTTGGAACGTTTAATGAAAAATGAGATATATTTTTCAGTAAAACAATGAAAATGTTGTTAACAAATATGACATCTAAAAATTTTTCCATTGATTTTCACAGTGAGCGAATGGTCTAGAACGCACAATTTTGAAATGGTAGAGTTGGAACGTGCCAATACATTTGATATAACGGATGAAGAAATAGAGAATAATGTATGCGGGATGGATAGAATCATCGAAGCCTTGCACACCCATTTATGGCCAAACAGAATTCTCAAAGGTTTTTATCCAATTCCATAATTTACAATGGTTTATAATTTCTGACACGGAAATAGAAAGGTTTTCAGTTGTTACGTTGTAGCAGCAGGGGCTTTGCCAGCTGTTCCAGATATCAGTTTGACAGAAAAATGTTATTGAATTCGCATCTTGGTTCTGATGAAAGCCCTTTTTGAAAAATCATACAACTCTATGCGATTACCTCCCCGAAAGAAATAACTTTTTTGAAATCAACAATATTGTTGCCCAAACGTCAAAGTTAAAATATGAAAAAGTAAAAACTCTCACTTGTCAATCTTTTCCAAATAAGCGAGTCAAGCTATAGCCGGATTCGAGATATAAAACAAAAATAAACATTCAAGCCTGACACATGAATCTTAGAAAGGTTTTTTTTTAAAGGCAACTTGACAAACTCAAGCATTGAATCGTCACCTGACATTAATAACGTGGAGGATCAATTGGGAAGCATGCGATTGAATTCCGGAGCGCAAAGAAATTCGGAGCAATCGTTGATGGAAAGCATGCTTGGTTCGTTTAATTTTTTCAATACTTTCGTATCCACGCGAAGAAAAATAAGGAAAAAAATGTAGAAAAGATAAAGAATCGAAGTATTCCTTTGTAGATGGTATGATGGGAGAAGAAAATGCCGATTTTGGCGAACTATTTGGTCGTCTTATGGATATGAAGGAGCACGCTGCATCATTATCGACGAATAATCGACGAGCTGCGGCGGAGCAATTGGTAACGGTATTTTGGAAAGCGATGGGCGGCGATCCTTCGGAAGTTGAAAATCTGGATGATTAATGAACGCATCACGATTGGGGGGGGGGGGGGGGGGGGGGTGATTAATAACACATGCCAAGATTGTAATATAACGCGAATCCTATTTGTATCTAAAATGTCGCTTTAATTCTATAAACTATCATTTGAATATGACAGCCCGCTAAACAGTTAGTTATTTGTGAATATATATATATATATACATGTAAGTGCGCTATAACAATATGAAAATGTATATAGAAAAATAGGGTAAATATTCAAAATACGGGCTCCACCTCCAATAGCGCTAATTTTTTCATATGTTATTCTTAAAAAAAAAACCTACTTGGGAAGAAATTTGTTTGCATAGAAACAGATTTGGTTTTTAAAGAAAAAATAAACCCAGAATTTGGTTACAGCAAGCTTTGAGTTTTATATATGATCCAAATCTCATTGTAACCAAAGCCGGTTTTTTTTCCTTTGAAAAAATGTACTTAGAAAAAATTCTATGAAATAATAAGAAACTTCAGTCGCATATAAAATTCAAACCTTGCTGTAATCAAACCGTGGGGTTTTTTTTCTGTAAAATTCGTCTCTCCGTTTTAATATATGATAAATAGAATAAATGTTTTATTTTTTAAATAAGAAGTTTAAAATATGTCACCAAAATACTCACTTTATAAACATATAGCCCTAATATACAAAAATGGTTATATGTATCTCGAAAACTATTGGAGACCCCCGCCTATAATGGTACATAAAATGACGCGGAAGAACGCCCAGAATAACGTATGAAAAAAACTAGCGCGATCGGAGGTGGAGCCCGTATTCTGAATATTTACCGAAAAAAAGTAATAAAAGTAAAGTGAAAGTGAAATATTAGTCGCGCAAGCGCAAAAGAAATAAATATATAAAATACAAGTGTTTCGAGAAAAAGAAGCTTCGCATTAAAGTTTCACCTCTGATGGTGGAAAGAAGACGAGAACGACAACGGCAAACTTTTTCTCGAGCCTGCTCTTCAAAATGAACGAGTAATAAGATTTAAAAATAATAAAAATGAATAAAAACGAAAGTTTGGTAAATATTCACAATCGCAACATATATATTATTAAAATATAATTTGGTATGCTTTTCAACAAAAGTAGCGATTATAAATATTTGTCGAAAGTTTAACCACGCCTTGTTCTTTGATTGGGGGAACAAGGCGCAATATTCGCATTTTATATTCTGAAAATTTATCTTATCGATGAAAAAAATGATTTATTCTATTCACACGACGTGTCAATTATTGTATCTTCCTCAAAGAAAAATATTACCTCCACGCTTATCCAGTGCAATAATAAATAAACAAATAAATAAATATATGTGTCGCATTCGGAATAACATGCAAAAGAGAGGATATTAAAATGAATATATCCGCGCCGCGTCTGCATTTTCCGTGTGTCCATATAAAAGGTTTTTATTATTTAATACTCTCACCCGTAGACCCTAACAAGGTTTACAGTAGGATACAGTAAAGTTTTCAGCATCGACGATTCTGTAGCGATAATTTTTGTATGTTGTGAAATTTATCAGTCGCATCGCATTAGTATGATCGTAAATTTTCTTGACGACCGGAGGAAACGACGGTACGTTCGCTAATTTCGCAATCTCGTCGTAGTACGCCCATTGTCGTTCCTTCATTTTGTTTATGTGTCGAGCCTGCATGAGAAAATTCACATGATATGGACCAATTCGAAAAGCCATCGTCAAGGTACATTTGCCAAAAGCACATATATCAGAGGAAGAGTGCGGATTATTATAGTATTTGATCGATTTTCATTACAATACGCAATACGCAATACACTTATCCTTATGAGCAATTTAATATTTCTTACCGGAATCCCTTGATCCATGAGAGCTTTTTTCTCTCTCTGAACATGTTCATGCATCTCGATGGACGATGGTAAAACTGCGGCACGTCCCTCAAGTAAGCGGAGTATGTACTGTGCCTGAATGTGAAACATCGGGAACGGTATCACAATACCGGGTATTCCCATGAAGAAAAGACTCGGATAATCGCAATGAACGAGATGTTTGTAAATCGGTTCGACATTATTCTCGTCCGTTTTGATTTTCACTTTTTCAGACAAAAACGGGTACGTGAATTGATATCCTGCATACGAGGGAGAAAAAAAAAAATAAGACACTTGTATTATTTATTTTTGTATATATTTAGCATACCACGAACGTCGCGAGGATGCATACTGGTATTGATGAGTTTCTTTTACCCGTGCAATATATAAAATCGTCAACATCCGCGGATGTACCATCTTGAAAGATGAATGTGTTGCCGCTGATGGAACTTATTCCTGGTTTTTGCTCAACGTTGTTCGCCATATGAGCATCCAGCGGCTCCGGCAAATTATGACTCAGATAAACCTGCGTTGATTTGAAATTTCAGAAAGTTTGTCGAAACATTGCGAATGAGATGAAAAAAAAACTTTATTAGCCTCGGTACATGTATATGTATATATGATAAGAGGGTGGAGGGCCGCGCATCGGAAACTTATTTTCGAAAAAGTAAGCGTTTATATTAGTATGATATGAGAAAAATGTAAATCGGTTTTCGATGACAAATAATGAGGGGCGAGGAAATAATGAAAATAGCTTATAGTAATGATAATAATAATAATAATAATAATAATAATAATAATGAGGTTTTTGGTATTCAACCTTTTCAGCGTGTTTACAGATTTCCAATGTGATGTCGATTCCCGACCAAGATGCACCGAGAACGCATACTTTTTTCCCCGCGTATTTTTCAGGGTATCTGTACTGGTGGCTGTGAATGCAATCCCCAGGAAATGTCTCGCTACCATTTATCGGTGGAATATTGCCAACGGTATAATGTCCGTTGCACAATACAACCACGTCGAAAGTTTTCACGCTCACGATCTTCGAAATTACGTCCATATACGTTATCGTCCATATCGTTTGACCGTCCGCCAGGCTTTCCGGCGTAACATGTTTCACGAGAGTATTCAACTGCGTCGCCCAAAATTATACAAATTAATATCATCTTTATTCTCATATATTTTTACGAATAAACATATTACAACAATCAATTATATATTTATATATGGGATGAAAGAAAAAAAAATATTTCCTTAAACAAAAGACTCAAATACCTTGGTATGATGGAACAAATTAAAATGTTTTGCATACTCTAACAAATACTGTCTTATCGCACTGTGATGGACAAACGATGCGTCGCATTTCTCTTGAAAAGGAAAATCTTGGATCTGCATTATTTCCTTGGGTAGATTCGTTCTGTAAATCGACATGATTAATTTTTTTAATTTTCGCGAGAAAAAAAAACAATTTTTTTTGTTCTTTTCGGTAAAATTGGTGCAATTTTTCTTTGCTGTTCTAGAAATTTATGAATGTATGCATGAATGAGAGAAAAACAAAAAAAAAAACTTTCACAACTTTGAAGCGAAGATAAACCGAAACGCATATATATATACGCATGGTTGGCCAACGCGAGAGCCAACG